>NC_064639.1:754570507-754871221 GCF_023864345.2 Schistocerca serialis cubense | reverse complement strand
TAAGGTGCTAGATATTCATAACTGTTTGCTTAATGTAAAATGGGACCATGTCGAAAACCACTGCATCAAAATGCATCACTCTGAACCTTGAATAGCACTTCACAGTCAAAAGGACAACTGTATTATTATTATTATCATTATTATTATTATTATGCACATTACAGTTCAGCTGAAAATGATTAACGGCAACAGTTAATTCTTAACGTGGTTTTAGTTATTTAAAATCCATAAATAAGCTTTTGCAAGATGTTCGATTACCTATTTCACACATTATTCTTACTTTTCGTTTCTGCTAAATAAATACTTTATTCATTTCAGCTGTACTGCTTCTGCAGATATTTGATAATACAACAGGGAATAAAAATGTACAATATGAGCCTGTACCTGTGACATTAGGTCAGCACATGGAGAGATATTTCAACATGAAATATTTAATGGAGCTTCTTCATTAATTTATATATGCGTGACTCCATTTTACCTTGTTATTTAGGTTGATCTCAACGAATTTTACACATGGTGTTGCATTTAACGCACATTCACTGATGTCTAATTCTCGTGCTAGCATGTAACACACAGTCATTAATAGAAGGTGCGTGTAAGGAAGCGTTGATAGATGGGTGAGCCAGTGCGTAACAAGCAAGTACTTATGTGTGTATCCTTAGATGATCAGTTTTAATGTTTTCTCCTACGTCTCAACACAACTGTTTGCAAGAAAGCAGTCGACGCTTCTCTGACCTAATGCAAAACTAATCCGTTAAGTCACTTAAAATGGAGTATCATGACAGCGGACAAATCAACAGGGGAGATTTTTTATTGTTCATTCTTAAGTACAATGACAAGTAGCGAATTGTTGAAACCGAAAGACAAAGCAGTATCTTCCCTCACTCGAGTGTATGGACTGAATTATTTGGAAAAGTGGAAATCCAGTTGTTTTATACGTTTGTGTGCCAATGACTTTTTAATTTACCCGAATTATTGCCAATCAATCACCCCCCTCCCCCATTCCTCCAACTGGCTAATCTAGTATGTTCAAAGACAGTTTGCAGGAAAAACGACTGACTGTATGCACTCATCTAAAACTAAACCTTTTTGTTTTACCGTCATAGCCGCTACATGATATGTACTTAATGGAAAGTAATTCTTTTTGACCGATTTTGACAATCCGCTATAAGGAACTTAAGATTAAACCTACCGCTATCTAGGACCTTCCTGTACAGATCTTGAGCATTTCTCTCACGAATTGGCAGAATCGGTCGAGAACATTTATCCACGCAAGCGACACAGTATTTGGTTTCCGCCCTCCTGCCAATGCCAACACCACTTCTTCACTCCGTCTCTCGTTAATAATTTGCCGCTCCTTCGGCTCTTGGTCAAATCTTTAAAAAGAAATCTAATCTAGTGAGCATGGAAATAGGTTGTTTTCGCTACTTTATATGATTCACCCTGGATATAAAATTTGCTCTAGGGACGCCTCTGAATCCCCAATGAGGTTGGCGCCCCAAGGGGCCACTTGCATTGCTTGAGCCTTAAAGCAGTACTGCGCACTGCCTAAAAGTCTGGGTCAGGTAGTTCTTCTCTGATAGTTTTTCTCTCTGTTTGCCTCCCTCTGTCTTTCTCTGTTGCTCTCGTCTCCCTGAACAACTTCAGAGGATTAAAGACGTATTTCACTTATTTGATGAATAGTAAAAACTTTATAACGCAGTCTTGTGTTACACCTACGACTTCTTTCACTAATTATGTTTTTCCATCCAGAGTGATTACCGAATTCTGTTTTCTGACAAGTCTTCAAGTCGGCCGCTCATCTAGTATGATATTACATAAGTAGAAACTTTAGTTAAGGGCGTGGCTTTGCCACATGCTGTCGTCTTTACGCTTACTTCTGAGTGAAGATACGGCACAACACCTTACACTCTCTCTCGTAAACGAAGGAAGACTTCTTTCAACATCCCGTCGACAAGTACAGACCGGAATTTTCCTCTTGCTACCGATCGAGACACTGGACTCACATTCGGGGGGAATGGTGTTCAAACATCTTTCCGGCCATACAATTCTAGATTTTTCGTGGTTTCTCTGAATCCCCTGGAACAAATAGGACGGTAGTTCACTTTGAAGTGGAAACGACCGCTTTCGTTCCTTACTAACAGCTTCCCGTTCCTCTTTAATGACCGCGTTGTCAATGTGTTGTTAACCCCCAATCTTTCTGACGCTGCAAATTTTTTTTCATATTAGCCTAATCTAATTATATACATGAAAATACAAAACTATTTTGCTGTTATCCATTGGTTTTCCCCACCGCTGCAGTGAGACCTATTGAACTGACGTAATAAAACTATCTTGTTTGAGTATCCTGTTCTGTGGCAGGCGCATCAATATTTTGAGAATGAAAACTTGGTCCAAGTAGCTTGTAATCCGTTTATTCTCTATGAAATTCGCCAGTTTCAACTGTGGGTTCTTTTCAAGCACATGTCCTAAGCTTCAGGCTTCATTTCACAGTTTCCTATGTCGCTGGTACATGTGGACGTGTATACACCGCATTTGTACTTGGACTGTGTTTTCATTCCCAAAACGCAATGAGGTCGCGGGGGACCCCCACAAAAACGAAATAAGCGGACGGTGCTTTGTGTACCATTCTCATTTCCCTCTTCTCCTGTTCAAGCCTCAAGCCGCGAAAGGTCCATGGCAAGAACGACTGTTGTTAGCTCCCTCGTGAACTCGAATCCCTTTAATTTTGCTTTCTCGGCCTTCTCGCGTGATACTCACAGGAAAAAGTGATATATACTCTTCTAAGAAAGTAAGCTCTGAGAATTTCAACAGTAAATGAAAGTTCTGTAAGCAACCCACTTTGTGGCTGAACGCCTGTTTCTGAGGATACGCATTTTCAATGAACCTGACTCGAGCATCCACCTTACCTGCAATTGGTTTTATGTGCTCTGATACACTTAATTTATGTGATTTCTGTCAAGGATTGTGCTGCAATCTTCTGATTATTTAATAAGGGGCCTTTCTGCCTATTTATGCACTGTAGGTTTCATTTCTTCATGTTGAGGGTCAACTGCCAGTCCCTATACCAAGTGTCGAAGTTCTGCAGGTCTTTCTGCTTTCCGCTACGATATTCTTAATTTGCAACTTCTCTGTATACGAGTGCAACAGCATCTCCGGCGGAAAACCTGTTGTAACTTCCGAATTACCGACTGCCTCATTTGCATTGTGGAAAGTAATGACCCTACAACACTTCACTGGGATGCAGCCGAAACTACTTTTACGGCAGAAGATTTGTGTCCTTTAAGAATAACATGCTGTGTTCTGTTAACTACGAACTCTTCAATCCAATCTCGCGGCGTGTCTGACATTCCGTACGCTCGTATTTTCTTGATCAGGCGGCAATGTGGAACTGTATCGAAACCATTCTGGGAATCAAGGAACACGGCTTCAAACTGGGCGCGGGTATCTACTGTTTTCTGCGTCTCGTGCACGAACAGACAGAGCTGGGTTTTACACGATCCTTGCTTTCGGTTGCCACGTTGATTCTTACACAGGACTTTTTCGGTATCCAGAAATAATATACGAACATAAAACTTCACCCAAAGGTCTACAACAGACGTCAGAAATAGGCCTCAGTTTTGTGCTTCTGCCGGCCGCTGTGACCGAGTAGTTCTAGGCGCTTCCGTCCGGAACCGCGCTGCTGCTACGGTCAGAGGTTCGAATCCTGCCTTGGGGATGGCTGTGTGTGATGTCCTTAGGTTAATTAGGTTTAAGTAGTACTAAGTCTAGGGGACTGACAACCTCAGATGTTCTGTCCCATAGTGCTTAGAGCCATTTGAACCATTTTGTGCTTCTGTTCTACGACCTTTCTTGTAAACGGTATTGATCTGTATTGTTTTTTTTTTTCTAATCATTAGGAACGCTTCGCTCCTCCAGCGACCTACGATATACTTCCACCAGGGGGAGAAACCAGTTCTATCTCGTACTCTATGTGGAATCGTGTAAACGTCCCATAAGACCAGTGGTCTTTGCTGTGTTGATCGATTTCTGCTGATTCTCTATCCCTTCGTCACCTATTTCGAAGATAGTCATTGTGATGTTCGTAAGACGACAGAAGGAAGAGTTTTGGGAAAAAATGTTTAATATTTCGCCTTCGCTTTGTAATCCTCAGTTTACAAGCCAATATGGTCACAAAGTGTTTCGACAGATGCCTACATTCCGATTACTGCTACAACGTAAGACTGTGAGTTCTTATGACTTTCTGTCAACTCGGTAGATAGCATTTTACTTTTCATTCGTTGGACTCTGCACGCATGGCTCTCCTTCTGTGTGGTTTAAATTTCAAATCGCGAAATTGCTTTTGTAGCAGCTTTCCAAGACGGCTGTCGAACCGTGGGGGATTTTTGCAATCATCCGCATGTGTTTTCGACATATGACATAAGTCAATTTGTACATACCGTGGCAGTGTTCGCGTTTTAAAGTATTTCATTCCGGTTAAGCACATGATAACCAGAAGACATCGTTTGCTATTAAAAAGAAATGTAACAGTGATTTTGTGTTTGTATTGTTCCACATTAACTAAAAGCGGTTGAGACATGGTTTTCTTTTCTTCCTTACTTGTCACCATTTGATACGATGAGACGTAACAATTTCATTTACATTAAACTACAGAGTGTGGTCAGATTTTAACTGTACAGGCTTCTTTCTCTACAAATGATAGGATGACAGTGAAATAATAGATTTATTGTCTTTATTTTTTCATATTGTGTAATTTAGCTTCGTACATAATAAATAATGCATTTTGCCCTGATGTGTGCCAGTTTTCCAAAATTGATAATATTCGTTTTTCCCTTTTGTTAATCAACAGAATTCGGTGAAAATAACGAGAAGCTACCGGAGGAAAGCAGCTTGCAGGGCCCCGTAAGAAAATCATAGCAATGCCACGCTAGTTGTAACCAAATCTTTTTTATTTATTTGTGTGAATGTACCGTAAGCTTCACATTTAACACATAGTGTTAAGTATATTTCTGTGTTTTACAACACGGGAAGCACGTGCTTTTTCGCGTAAAACAAATTGTACTAAATGTTTGAAGCGATCTCCGTGACAGGTAAACGCTTTACAGACTTCTAGTTGATAGTGTAAGATTCAAATAGGATAACTGAACAGTTAATCAGAATTAAATAAAAACAAACAAGTTTCACATCTTCCTTCACTTAACAGACGGATACGTCGCGAAATTCAGAACCGTTTCCTGCCGAACGCTTCAGGCACAGATCGCCATAAATCAGCTGCAATTGGCGCACGCGAGATACGGCGAGGACAACGCTGATTGATTTATTAACATTTTAATGGATTCAATAACTCTGAATGAAATATTGCTCTAATAACCGCGATGAATATTAAAATAAATCTTGTACCACTCGATATTCAATTGAAACTTTATCCTGCGAGTTCTGAAAGTACTGATCTCTTCGTCGTAATCGCGAGGACATAAGCCCTTTACTTTACCACTCGTAAATTACTTTAGGCACAAAATGTAGCCTAAGATTGCCTATTAATGAGAGTTGACAGAAAAGCTCTATTGGTCTTTTCTGAATACTTTCTTGATGACTAACAAATGGTCGCACAGAACTAGGTAAATAGATTTCTTAGAGAAGTTCTTTATTTGAGTATTATCCTCTATTCTTAAGACAACCCATGAATTTCTTTGGTACGGCAAGACGAAGCGGCAATTCATTACTGTTTCAATCTTAAACTCTAACAGCAGCCATATTTTTCAGATTAAATTATTCCAAAGGCTACTCATTTTTACCCTTATCTCACGAGATGACTTTTGTGTAACAAGTACTACGAGGTCAGATTTCTGGGATTCCCATGTTCAAACCGAGATTTAAGGCAAAAATAATTTGAAATTTTTAATTTATGTCGTATAACATTTATTTTTGGAATTATTTAATTGTTGTCTACATGCTCCTTAATTATCTTATTGCACTAAATAAAGCCTCCAGCGTTTTACTTTCTATCATTCGAAGCCACATGCTTTTGTGCGGGTTTTTAAATAGTACACTTAAATGGACTGTCATACAACTGAATTTCACATCCTGAAAAATTATAGTATCTCTGTAGCAAGTAAATTTCCACATGAAACTAACTTCCAGGGCTTAAGCTTACACATAAAAATTCCAATCAATACGTACAAAGAGAATGTCTGCAAAATTGACATTCAATGTTGGATCTACATTTTTCTGTATCACCACCCCGAACACATTTTATTTTAACTAACACTTTACGCAGTTTGCTGGAGAAGCAGAAAGATTCCCATCACGGTTGTCTTTGAAGTTCTTCCCCTAAATGATCCTCTTGTTCTATAACAAAACTGAGATATTGTAAAATCATTATCTTTCACGTCTATTTCTTGATCTACATCACTGACACATTCCTCGATCCATCGACTATCAATTTCATCAAATTCAGGAAAGTTAGAACCAACACGTATCTGCGAACACATTTTCTACTATACTGAAGTATTCAGGAATGTAGTTTACGAGGCGCGGTCTAGGGAAACCTAACACCTGCCAAACAAAGATGGCGATAACGCAACCGACAAAAGAAAATTGTAGGGTTGGAGAGTTAAGGAGGGTAGGCAGAGTATAGAACCATTCCGCCAAAATTGACCTTGGAGAGTGACCACACCTCGTGAGTTGAGGGTTAACGGCGAAACTTGTATTTGTACCATTATCAACGGGCATTAAAGTGTAAGCACATCTTAAGAAATAATTTCCGAAATCGAAAATTAGACTTTATACATTTTATCCTATTGCTATATTTTTATTTTATTTCTTAAAATGCAAAGTTCTGTAGGAACTTTTTGTATCATTACATTGCTTGCCATCAGCACTGAAGTAATTTACTGTGAGTTTGGTTGGCGAATTCATAAATCACTTTTTCTATAAACTTTATTTTGTTCCAGAAAACATTTCGCGACTATGTTTAGCGGATAAGTAAAGTTTGTTGTGGCGTCTGTCTTGATCTGCAATAGCGGCTGCTGTAGAAATAAGCACAGAATCGTTGTAAGCGTTACTGATGAACCAAGCTTGTATATTAAGAACGTTGAAGTACAAAAAACTCAATATTTACATTCCTTCTGTGTATTCATCGCGCGCGCAGCCGTGTCTGTGTGTTTTCATTTTTTTAACATTTATATTGCCTATCATGTACAGTTCCTTTAATAGTGTAGCCTTCCACAATGAAGTGCAGTGCAGTGGAAAGCTTGCGTAAGTCGACTCTGACGTGTAGCCTATGAATGAGGTTTGAATGGCAAGTGTGTTCTAGGCGCATTACTTGTGATGAGTGCATTATGGCTTTTGCTGGTGTTCAGTACATGAAACAATACATTTCGAGGGATGATGGGTTGAACTAGGGAATAATATCCGTCTATGCAGAGAGCCAGTAGTTGACTATAATAGTTCACCTTTCATCCGAATGTTTGGAGATTTCCTGAAGAGCATATCTATCGTTTGTGTCAGCGACAGGACAGTAGAAGATGTCCACGGCTGGTTGCTTGCAAGTGGCAGGACTGGGAAACGGTGGGATTTAACATCATTCGCAACACTGACAGGTTTCTAAAACAACATTAATATCCAAAGACATACGGTGAAACACACATACCACGATTGATGCTCAAGGTCTGAAAGTTGAAGAAAACAATTAAACATTTACCGAAACTGAAACGTGAAAATGATATAACCAAACTTTTCAAATCAGTTCGTTTAAAAAGGAAACATTTCATTGCTTACTAAAACATGAAACTGGTTTAGCAACATTAATAACATCGAAGCCTGAGATCCAAGATATTCACTTACATTGTAACCCTGAAAGCAATAACATTAGACCAAAGGTATAAATCAGAATAGCAAAGGTCTCCAGAGCGCAATTTAACCAAGCTCTGATCTATAGAATTTTACTAAATACTGTGCAAATATCAATACAAAGTCCATAGTGACCGCCACCACTTGCCCTAACTCAAGATGGCTTAAAATTCTGGTTCTCACCTTCTAGAACACAAGTAGGAGACACATGTGATTATACGCAGTTACATAGTATAATTAACAGTTGGATAGATTGAAATCAAGTGGGAAGGTAGAAGAGGAGGTGGCACTGTAATCCCCACGGCAATTATATCGGGAGACTGACGTGATAATTGCAAAATTCGCGTGCCAGTTATAGAACCATTGCAAAAAACTACTCGCCAGCTGTACAACCAGTGAACGCCACTAACAGAATGATAATAAATAAATTGACAGCAAAGCACTCATAGTAATTTCTAATAAGGACCTCTCAAGCCAAAGCAGACTGGAATGAGTTCGAACGCTAACCGTAATTAAATTCAAATAATACACCACTGGCGCAGAACGGAAACAAACCCACACGTCGACACGCGGGACAGAACTAAGCTCGTGTCTGTAAACACTACCGAACGTTTCACTCAAGGTTTTGCCAGAAAACTATTATTCACGTGTGGTAGTAAGTAATGGTTCACGAAAATTATAACAGAACGCCGCTAGACTTTCGCTTCAAGACACGACAGTCCCGGCAGGGAATTGGCATAACACTTCAATAGTTATTAGTAAAACCTAAGTCAACAGAAAAGAATTAAATTTAACAAGCTTCACCGTAATAATTTGTCAAACTTTAAGGAAAATAAAATACCAGTGCGACCCATCGGTGTCGATGTTTCTTACAGGTACATTTTTAACATGTCCAGCAAACGTTCATGGTTGCTACCGAGGGTGTTGCTGAACTGGGGGTCGTAGAGGGATATTTTGTCATTTTATTCAGTCTTATGTTAAAGTAGAGGAAGAGCTATACTTGGAAAAGGCCGCGAGATACGGGATTTCAGTTAGATTACATCTTGGTCATGCAGAGACTCCGAAATCAGGTGCTAGATTGTAAGGCGTAGCAAGATCACAATCTAGTAGAGATGAAGAGTAGGGTGAAGTTTAAAGGAAGGGAGGGAAATGAAGAGATACGCTTGAAGTTCTCTGGGGATACAGAAACTGCGATAAGGAATTGCTCAGTAGGCAAGTTCAGGTGAAGAGGAATAGACATTTCTAAAAAGGGCAGTCCAAGAAGTTGAAAAGAGAAATATAGGTACAAAGAAGGTACTAAGGAAGAAACCATGGGAACGGAAGAAATACTTCTGTTGCTCGGTGAAGAAAGGAACTGTAAAAATGCTCGAGGAAATTCAAAATGCAGAAACAAAAGTCATTTAAAAATGAAATAAATAGAAAACGCAGGGGAGCTGAGATGGAATGGCTGCTTGAAAAATCTGAAGAAAACGAAACGACGGTCGGATGGAATGACTCACCATATAGAAAAGTTAAAAAAACCCTAGATGAAATTAAAAGTAAGGGTGGTAGCATTATGAGTGCAATGGGAATTCCAGAGAAATGCAGAGGAGAGAGAGAATACGTGAAAAGACTATTAGAGGCCTCTATGAAGGGAAGATTAGTCTTATCAAATTAAAGAAGAGACAGGAGTTGATATAGATGAGACAGGGGATCCAGTATTAAAACCAGAATTTTTTAAAAATCGTTTGAGCACTTAAGATCAGATAAGGCGGGAGGTATAGCTTTCTAAAATCATTGGAGGATGTTGCAACAAAACGATTATTCTTGTTGATGTGTAGAATGTATGAGTGTGGCGAAATACCGTCTGACTTCCGAAAAAAACGTCATCTACACAATTCCGAAGACTTCAAGAGCTGACAAGAGCGAGAATTATCGCACAATAAGCTTAACAGCTCACGAATCCAAGTTGCTGACAAGAATAATATACGGAAGAATGGAAAAGAAAATTGAAGATGTGTTAAATGATGTTCAATTTGGCTTTAGGAAAGATAAAAGCACGACATAGGCATTTCTGACGTTGTGGTTGATAATGGAAGCAAGATTAAAGAAAAATCAGGAAATGTTCATAGGATTTGTCGACCTGGAGAAAGACAGTTCAAAATAGTGTATATGATAGAAATTCTGAGAAAATTATTTGATTTTATCAGTTCTGGTGAACACCAGATTCTAACATTAGTCGACTTTGTGTGATCTTCTTATAGATAGTGCACAGACAGTTATGTGACTCAGTAACACCGAGTTCCATTTTTCAGGTATTTTGATGCTGATAGCATTTGACCTCATACACCCATTAGCCAGAACTTTATGACTACGTACCAAACAGCCGGTATGACCACCTTCGGCACGGATAACAGCGACGACGCGTCGTAGCTTAGAAGCAATGAGGCATTGTGGAGTGATATGGCACCTAATTTGCACATACAAATCACCTAATGGTTCAAATGGCTCTGAGCACTATGGGACTCAACTGCTGAGGTCTTGAGTCCCCTAGAACTTAGAACTAGTTAAACCTAACTAACCTAAGGACATCACACACATCCATGCCCGAGGCAGGATTCGAACCTGCGACCGTAGCGGTCTCGCGGTTCCAGACTGCAGCGCCAGAACCGCGCGGCCACTTCGGCCGGCTACAAATCACCTAATTCTCGTAAATTCTGGGGAGGGAGGCGATGAGCTCTGACGCCACGTTCAGTCACATCCGGCCGGGCGGAGTGGCCGAGCGATTCTAGGCGCTACAGTCTGGAATCGCGCGACCGCTACGGTTAGGTTTAAGTAGTTCTAAGTTCTAGGGGACTGATGACCTTAGAAGTTAAGTCCCATAGTGCTCAGAGCCATTTGAACCAGTCACATCCCTGATGTGTCCGATCGGGTTCAGATCTGGAAAGGTGGGGACCATCACATCAATTGGAACTCACCACTGTGTTCCTCGAACCACTCTGTCACACTACTGGTCTTGTGACATTGCGTATTATCTTGTTTAGAAACTCCGTTGCCATCGGAAGATCGTCATGAAGGGGTGTACGTGCAATGCAACCAGTAAAGGCTAATCCATGGCCGTTATGGTGCCTTTATGAGCTTCACTGGATCTATGGATGACCACGTGAATGTTCCCCAGAGCATAATGGAGCCGCCGCCAGCTTGTCTCCGCTGTAGACTACAGGAATCCCCTGGAAGACGATGAATTCGCTCCGTGCCATGGGCATGATAAATAAAGTATCGGAATTCGTCAGATAATGCAACACCCCACCACTGTGCAAACGTCCAGTGCTGATGGTCACGTCTCCGTTGCAGTTGTGATGTTAACGTTGGCATATGCATGAGTCGTTGCCTATGGAAGTCCATCGTTAGGAGTGCGTTCAGACACTTGTTCTCTGCCCAGCATTAGCTTGATGTCAGCTCCGCCACAATTCGCCAGCTGTCTTGTTTCTGCCCAGCCTACGACGTCCTCCATCTGCACTGAGCGGTGGTCCCCAAACCCCCCCCCCCCCCCCCCCACCCTCCTGGACATTTCGACGTGGTTTCACCTTGGTTTTGCCACCTGTTAAAGACACTCACCATAGCACTCCTCGAACACCGGAAAAGTCGAAGTTTCCGAAATGCTCGTACCGAGCGTCTGGGACATCACAATCTGCCCATGGTCAAATTCAGATAGATCGTATGCCTTCCCCATTAACACACACGGAGACTACACACGCACAGTGCATGCGTCTGACTAGCAGTCATTCCTCACCATGTGACGTTGCTTTCGCCTGGTCGGGTTCATGTGGATAGTAGTTCGGTGGTCATAATGTTCTGGCTGATCAGTATACATTCGACACAAAATGCAAATATATTTCAGGAATAATTCCACTCTCCGTGTCTTCAGCAAAAGAAACTGATGCAAGGTGCTTTGGCAGGCATCAGTACTCTTGAAATAGCTCTTTGTAGTTGGCCAGTACTCAGTCAATCTGTTAATGGCCAGAGTTCATCTTGTGAGCACATACTTTAATATCTCAGGCCTCTCAAGATCCACAGATTCAAAAAATGATTTCATTTCCTCATACCTTCTATCTGATACAGAGAACTGATTCTCTACATCAAGTTCCAGCTACTCCATGGCATGGTTCATCGCTGACGCTTTTGATGCTTATACATTTTCACTGAAATATCAGACTTCGCCTTGCCTCAGTAAGGACTTACAGCTGTTTCAGAATGTGCCAATACACATAAGGTCAATTTATTGATGCAATCCGGACTTGCGTAACTGAGATTATGTTCGGTTGCGTGATGCAAAAGTCCTAAGTCACAAGCTGTGACAACATTTGCTTCATATTTCTTAGTGTTCACAAAACACTTGGACACTTTCATGGATTGATTACTTGCTTTCTCCTTTCACTGATATCCTTTGTACTGCGTATGTTGCTTGAGATCAAACTGTCCAGCATATGAAATGGAAACGAAAACTGAAGCTATTTTGGATTACGATGTGTTTGGTTTCATGAAAGGTAAAGGCACCAGAGAGGCAATTCTAAGTTGCGGTTGATAATGGAAGCAAGACTGAAGAAAAATCAAGATAAGTTCATAGGATTCGTAGAATTCGAAAACGCATTCGACTGTGTAAAATGGTTCAACATGTTCGAATTTCTGAGAAATATAGGGATTGTTGTTGCAGTCTCCATTCCAGGTACTGGTTTGATTCAGCTCTCAATGCTACTCAGATTTCTCCGCCACACACCGTTGGGTGGCTTGCGGAGTATAAATGTAGATGTAGATCCTCCTCTGTCTCCGTGTACCTACTGCAACATACATCCTTCTGAATCTGCTTCGTGTATTCATCTCTTGATCTATCCCTGCGATTTTTACCCTCCACGCTGCCCTCCAATACTTAATTGGTGATCCCTTGATGCCCCAGAACATGTCCTGCCAACCGATGTCTTCTTCTAATCAAGTTGTGCCACAAATTTCTCTTCTCTGTAATTCTGTCCAGTAAATCCTCATTAGTTACGTGATCTATCCATCTAATCTTTAGTATTCTTCTGTAGCACCACATTTCGAAAGCCTCTATTTTCTTCTTGTCTAAAATATTTATTGTCCATGTTTCACTTCTGTACATGGCTACACTCCATACAAATACTTTCAGAAAAGACTTCGTGACACTTAAATCATACTCGATGTCAACAAATTTCGTTTCTTCAGAAATTCTTTCCTTTGCATTGCTAGTCGATACTTTATATCCTCTCTACTTCGACGATCATCAGTTAGTTTGCTTCCCAAGTAGCAAAACTCATCTACTACTTTAAGTGTGTTATTTCCTAATGTAATTCCCTCAGCATCATCCAATTTAATTCGACTACATTCCATAATCCTCGTATTTTGTTGTTGATGTTCCTCTTATAGCCTCCTTTCAAAACACTGTCTATTCCATTCAACTGCTCTTCCAGGCCCTTTGCTGTCTCTGACAGGATTACAATGTCATCGGCAAAACTCAAAGTTTTTATTTCTTCTCCATGGATTTTAATTTCTACTCCGAATTTTCCTTTTGTTTCCTTTACTGCTTGCTCAGTATACAGACTGAATAACATCGAGGATACGCTACAACCCTGTCTCACTGCCAACCCTACCACTGATACCCTTTCAAGCTCCTGAACTCTTATAACTACCATCTGTAAATAGCATTTCGCTCCCTATATTTGACCTCTACCACCTGCAGAATTTGAAAGAGAGTGTTATAGTCAACATTGTCAAAAGCTCTCTCTAAGTCGAAAAATGCTAGAACGTAGGAGTAAAGTGGGTAATATACAATATGTTCAAGAACAAAGTGCAAACAATAAGAGTGGGAGACGAATAACGAAGTGCTTGGATTGAAAAGGGTTTAAGACAGGGATGTAGTCTTTCACCATTACTTTTGAATCTACGCACCGAAGAAGAAATTACGCTTATAAAAGAAAGTTTAAAGAGCCATATTAAAATTCCAGGTGGAAGGATATCAATCATAAGATTCGCTAATGATAGTCATATGCGTCAGTGAAATTGAAGAAGATTTACAGGATCTGCTGATGGAATGAACAGTATAATAAGTGCAGAATAAGGATCGACAGTAAATCGACTGAAGACTTAAGTTATGAGAAGTACCAGAAATGAGAACAGACAGAAACTTAACATCAAGTTTGGTGATCACGAAGTTCAAAAATGGTTCAAATGGCTCTGAGAACTACGGGACTCAACTTCTGAGGTCATCAGTCCCCTAGAACTTAGAACTACTCAAACCTAACTAACCTAAGGACATCACACACATCCATGCCCGAGGCAGGATTCGAACCTGCGACCGTAGCGGTCACGCGGTTCAGACTGTAGCGCCTAGAACCGCTCGGCCACTCCGGATCACGAAGTACATGAAATTAATGGATGCTGCTGCTAAGGCAGCAAGATATCCCATGACGGTAGAGACAAGGAGTACATAAAAAACAGACTAGCACTGGTAAAAAGGGTTCTCCTGACCAAGAGAAGTCTACTTACGTCAAATGCAAGCCTTAATTTGAGAATATACGTTTGGAGCACAGCATTGTACGGCAGTGAAGCATGGACTTTGGCAAAACCAGAAAAGAAGAGAATCGAAGCATTTGAGATGTGGAGTTACAGAAGAATGTTGAAAAATAAATGGACTGACAAGGTAAGGAATGAGGTGGTTCTTCAGAGAATCGGCGAGGAAAGGTATATATGGAAAACACTGACAAGAAGAAGTGACAGGATGGTAGGACATCTGTTAAGACATCAGGGAGTTACTGCCATGGGACTAGAGGAAGCTGTGGAAGGTAAAAATTGTAGAGGAAGACAGAGACTGGAATACACCCAACAAATTATTGAGAATGTAGGTTACAATTGCTACTGTGAGAAAAAATAAAATAAAAAAAAAAGCTTGTAATAATGAAGACTGATAACAAAATTCCTAATAATAAACAGTGATTAGAGTAAAACACGCGTTAAATTATTAAACTGATTATTCCTGTTCCCCCTGTGCCCATGGGGTCATTGTCGACCACTGAAAAATACTTTCTTTCAGAACTCACAACTACCAATTACTGTTACAGCTATGGTTGAGGTCAGTAATAGACGACATACGTCAAAATTATAAAACTGCTTGTTAAAAAAAGTTCTGGGTATATATGGGCTAAATAAATTTTGCTTCAGCACAATTAAAGAACTGTACGCTCTAAGATAAAATGAAAAAAAAACGACGTACTGCGAAGGAACTACCCAGTGGGCTGGAAAACGGCAGATGTAACTTACATTGTAGACGAAAAATGATTACAATATCAGAAAACCTGGATGATTTATTCAGGACAAGAGCTTCACAAATTGAGCAAGTCAGTAACGCGACGTTTCACCTCTGGCCCTTATACAAGCAGTTTTTCGGCTTGGCCTGATTAACAGCGTTGTTGGGTCTTCCTCAGGGATCCTGTGCCACATTTTGTCCAACTGACGCGTTGGATCGTCAAAATCCCGAGATGGTTAGAGGGCCCCGCCCATAATACTCGATATGGTCACAAGTGGAGCGATATGCGGTGACCTTGCTGGGCACGTTAGGGCTTGGCAAGAACGAAGACAACAACAGACACTCTTGCTGTATGCGAGTGGGCATTACCTTGCTAAAACGTAAGCTCAGGATGGCTTGCATTGAACGGCAGAGAAACGGGGCGCAGAATGTTTTCGACGTACCGTTGTGTTGCAAGGGTGCCCCGCATGACAACCGAAATGACGCCCCAGACCATTACATCTCGTTGTCGGCCCTTTAGGCGAGTGACAGTCACGTTGGAAACCCACCACTGTCAGGGGCGCATCTTCGTTGGTCGTAGGGGCTTGCTTCGAGGTGGGGCACAAAACAGAAGAAAATTCAAATCCAATCAATGAGATTCCAAGCCCCGATGACCAGCAAAGAAGTGTCTGGATACACTGCAGACGGTAGTGGACCATCATCCACCACACAGCCCGAGGAGCAGGAATACCATTTCATTTCGTAATAGGACCTCTTTGGTGGTCATCCGCGGCACCCTTGCAATAGTGCGATGTGTCGCCGATGCAGTACGCCTCGTTTCGTTGTCCTTCACGGCAAGCCATCCGGGGCTTACATCTCAGCTAGATAATGCCCACTCTCAACAGCGAAGGTCGTCAAATCTCTCCGCAAATGAGAACGTTTGGAGCATTATGGGCAGGGTCCTCCAATCAGCTCGGAATCTTGACTACCTAACGCACCATTTCGACAGAATTTGGCACGATATCCCTCAGGAGGACATCCAACAACTCTAACAATCAATGCCAAGCTGAATAACTGCTTGCATAAGGGTCAGAGATATTACTCTTCGAAATTAGGTGGATTCGTATGCTGTATATCAAAGACTGGAGGATTCGTGAGCATATGGTGGTTAAGCAACACTCTGACGAAAGGGGAGCTGGCAGGTGAGCTCTTTAGCGTGAAACATCACGTTACTGATTTGCCTGATTTGTGAAGCTCTTTCTTTTGAATAAGTCATCCAAATTGTCTGAAATTGTGATCATTTGTTCGTCTGTACATGTGCGTTACATCTCCCTGTTTCCGTCCCATTCGAATAATTCTTTCGTTGTTCACACACTCTCTGAGTGTAATTCGGTTCACAGCATTTGAAATAATAACCTAATTGGTGCCCACGTAATAGTAATAGTAACTAGCCAAGCTAACATATACACTCCTGGAAATAAAAAAAGAACACATTGACACCGGTGTGTCAGACCCACCATACTTGCTCCGGACACTGCGAGAGGGCTGTACAAGCAATGATCACACGCACGGCACAGCGGACACACCAGGAACCGCGGTGTTGGCCGTCGAATGGCGCTAGCTGCACAGCATTTGTGCACCGCCGCCGTCAGTGTCAGCCAGTTTGCCGTGGCATACGGAGCTCCATCGCAGTCTTTAACACTGGTAGCATGGCGCGACAGCGTGGACGTGAACCGTATGTGCAGTTGACGGACTTTGAGCGAGGGCGTATAGTGGGCATGCGGGAGGCCGGGTGGACGTACCGCCGAATTGCTCAACACGTGGGGCGTGAGGTCTCCACAGTACATCGATGTTGTCGCCAGTGGTCGGCGGAAGGTGCACGTGCCCGTCGACCTGGGACCGGACCGCAGCAACGCACGGATGCACGCCAAGACCGTAGGATCCTACGCAGTGCCGTAGGGGACCGCACCGCCACTTCCCAGCAAATTAGGGACACTGTTGCTCCTGGGGTATCGGCGAGGACCATTCGCAACCGTCTCCATGAAGCTGGGCTACGGTCCCGCACACCGTTAGGTCGTCTTCCGCTCACGCCCCAACATCGTACAGCCCGCCTCCAGTGGTGTCGCGACAGGCGTGAATGGAGGGACGAATGGAGACGTGTCGTCTTCAGCGATGAGAGTCGCTTCTGCCTTGGTGCCAATGATGGTCGTATGCGTGTTTGGCGCCGTGCAGGTGAGCGCCACAATCAGGACTGCATACGACCGAGGCACACAGGGCCAACAACCGGCATCATGGTGTGGGGAGCGATCTCCTACACTGGCCGTACACCACTGGTGATCGTCGAGGGGACACTGAATAGTGCACGGTACATCCAAACCGTCATCGAACCCATCGTCCTACCATTCCTAGACCGGCAAGGGAACTTGCTGTTCCAACAGGATAATGCACGTCCGCATGTATCCCGTGCCACCCAACGTGCTCTAGAAGGGGTAAGTCAACTACCCTGGCCAGCAAGATCTCCGGATCTATCCCCCATTGAGGATGTTTGGGACTGGATGAAGCGTCGTCTCACGCGGTCTGCACGTCCAGCACGAACGCTGGTCCAGCTGAGGCGCCAGGTGGAAATGGCATGGCAAGCCGTTCCACAGGACTACATCCAGCATCTCTACGATCGTCTCCATGGGAGAATAGCAGCCTGCATTGCTGCGAAAGGTGGATATACACTGTACTAGTGCCGACATTGTGCATGCTCTGTTGCTTGTGTCTATGTGCCTGTGGTTCTGTCAGTGTGATCATGTGATGTATCTGACCCCAGGAATGTGTCAATAAAGTTTCCCCTTCCTGGGACAATGAATTCACGGTGTTCTTATTTCAATTTCCAGGAGTGTAATATAGAATTGTAACAAAGAGAGAGAAACACACTTAAAAATGAGCATTTACATGCTGTAAAAAGACACGTGAGATTCTAATATGCCAATCATAGTTGACTAAATATCGCAACGCTTGTGATTCAATACTGCTAGTACTATATTCTGCTTTGCCGCTCCCTAAATTATCACAATAATGTAAGAAAAGCAGTCCTTATAAAAGGACCCCAGATGAGGTAGCAAATTAAAAACGTTAAACACGGCACTCAACATTTACCAGCAGACCAGCAGGAATATAAGGCGTATACTGCAAACACCGGTAATCGCCATCACTTACACTAACGTTCGAATGATACCTATTGACAAGTCAGATACTAACCATGGCATACAGTAAAGGTAACGACAGTAACAAGTTTAACATGAAATTCTCGCCGAACAATTTTCATCTGCGATTGTCCAAGAGTAATGGATTCACAGCTTTCGAGGTCGTGTGCCAAACTTCATGCTAAACGTAATCCACTCAGGCTAACTTCCTTCTCGAGCCGCACCAAGTAAACAGCCAAGTCGAGACTTCAGGAAACGTACCAGAAGTAGCCAGGCACCAATAAGAACTTTCCCATTCGGCAATAACATAGATTAGTGTGGCGGTGTACCCCGTCTAGCTGATCACAAGAGATAGTCACAGCTTACTCCGGCAAACAGCTGATGCGGCGAGCTCGACTGATCAAATTAAGTCGCTGTTGCGGCAGCTACCGTCTTGTGGTGCGGAACATAACAACGTTCTCGACACTTAAGAAAAGATGCACTGACATATATTACCGATTCCGGTGCATTCACACGGATCAACTCTTTCACTTCATTAATTTCTGTAGTGATGAAGTCAGTCCTGCCTTACCACGCTTTTAATATACTCATATTCTTCTCTTCTTTCACAATGAGAGCTGAATGAGAGTACAACCTCTATACGCTGGCCGGAGTGGCCGAGCGGTTCTAGGCGCTACAGTCTGGAACCACGCGACCGCTACGGTCGCAGGTTCGAATCCTGCCTCGGGCATGGATGTGTGTGATGTCCTTAGGTTAGTTAGGTTTAATTAGTTCTAAGTTCTAGGGGACTGATGACCTCAGAAGTTAAGTCCCGTAGTGCTCAGAGCCATTTGAACCATTTACAACCTCTATGAAAAACAGAAAGGCAGCTGGTGTTGATGATGCATATGTGGAACAAGTAAGGCATTTCGGACCGAGCGCCAAAAAATGAATGTTAAGCCCATTTAACCACTACCGAGAAATCTTTAAAAATGACTAAACTATGGGGGAGGATGAAGGTGATACGCCCTGCAAAACCTGCAGGACAGGACAGGTAACTGGAATTGTGGAAAGGGGCCAAAATGTGCAGCTGTCAGTTACACTCGAACACATATAACTCTATTTATTTGACCAAACATTACAGTACAAATTCTTGAACTTAGTTATCGGCTGAATACGCCATACTATCATATGCCTTAAGGGCACAACTAGTTCAATTAAAAAAACGGCTAAAAGCCATTAACTCAAAATTCAAATGCCAAAGAGAATATTTAGAAGGCAGAAGGCCTCATGTTAAGTAAGTTCTATAATTTGGCTGAAGGCCCAAAAACATAACACTTGAATAGCAACAACCTTAATTTAAAGACGGCAAAAGTCCATGATTTAAGACTCAAGGTAAAATTATATTTAAAAAAGAACACAAGGCAGAAGGCTTTATCTTCAATTAGGCTGAAGGCCCCAAACAGTCTAATGCTCGAAAGACAAAGATCCTTAATTTAATAACGGCTGAAAGCCCTATGACTTAAAACTCAAGGTAAAATAAGGCCCAAACAATCTAACATTTGACAAGCAAATGTGCTGTGCTGTCTGCGAGGAATTGGTTTGTTGGTGTGGAGCAGTGAGGAAATCTCTGTGGGGCGTTGTTTGGCTGGGCCCGCTGGCGGTCTCTACACAGTATCGGAGGGTGTGGGGCTGTTCCCATTGCTACGAGGTCCTTGGCTCACTGACACTGGACACGAAAGTTGAGCCTGGATTTAATTTACCAGCAAGTCAAGACTGTTCACATTGCACCGTTTGGTTCTCGTTATTGGCTGTTGGGACATTCCCACGAGCAACAACGTGTGTTTTCGGGTTGGCGAAGGTTTAGCCACCATCCAGTGGAGTCTAACTGTATTTCGTTACTTGCAATTGAAGTGCACCAGCGGAATTTTCTGCCCTGTGGCCGTCAACGTTCCGGTTAACTGCCCTGGCCGTTGACGTAAGTTCAGGCAGTGTCCAGCACGGTGTGTTGTTTGACAGCTTAATGTATGCTTGGTTGTGGGCGTCCATGTCTTTTTGCGTTTTGCATTGAATTCCTGGTTGTGTGCTTGTCGAGGTGGAGCGCAAGCTACCTTCTCGGTGGGTCTGTTGACTGTTGGTTGGGTTGTCGTCAGATCGAGAATGGTTGGGCCGACTGCCTGTCTCACCTAAGTGATCGTTAGTATTTCAAGTGCTGGCCAACCCCCGAAACTTCTAAGCGCCGTTAGCTGCACTGCATTTTCTTATTTTCTGTTATGTGTATTTGTATGGCTCATAACCGATGGTTTCGAATTAAAGTTGAATTGTTTTTAGTGGTGTTTTAAGTCATGGGCCTTCAGTCGCTTTAAAATTAAAATTCCTTTTCTGTCAAATGATAGATTGTTCGGGCCTTCAGCCTGATTAATATATTGTTTAAAGATAGAGCCTTGAGACTTATGCCTACTAAACATTATTTTAGTTGTGTTTTAAGTCATGGGCCTTCAGTCGCTTTAAAATTAAAGATAGTACAAGGTGCGGATATTGATACACACTGCTGCTGCCGCTCACGGAGAGAGAGAACAACAGCATAATCGCAATAATGGCGGGAAACCAAACACAGAATAAGAACCAAAGTTTAAACCAACGCATAACATGAGCCCAGCACGGCTCACAAATTAACCAGGAAAAGAGCCTGATTCATCATCTATCGCCACGTATCGGTTTTGTGCCACACCTTCAAACCGTATGAAAGGCTGATCGCTAATCGAATCAAGATCATCATTGATTCAAAGCACACTGGCTTCAGGCCAGGTAAATATTGTACTTGCCAGGACTTAGCACTCACAGAGCATATAAAGGAGGGTACGAAAGTAAATCAATAATGGTATTGGTTCTGTTCGATCTAAGCGCCGCTTTCGATAGAGTAAACCACCAAAAACTATTACTCAGAATCTATGATACCACTAGGGACCATCAACTAATAAAAATTATAGAATCCTTGCTGGAAAACCGACAGTTCTACGACACTCTAGGAGGGAAAAATATCTCTGGAGGAAGCAGAAAAACGGCCTTGCTGGAGAAACTGTTTTGGCCGCCATCATGTTCAATATACTCTTATATGCGAACGATCAATCAATACTCAATATGAGACATTTTCTCCATGTTGACGATTTGCCCATCACAGTGCGATGAAGAATCTATGTCAACATATTAGGATCACAACTGTCTTAAACCAAATGCTATTAAAACGAAGGTTTATGCTTTCCACCCGCACATGCGCCTAGCAAACAAAAAGCTACATGTCGGAGAGTCACTTGTCAAAAATGGTTCAAATGGCTCTGAGCACTATGGGACAACTTCTGAGGTCATCAGTCCCCTAGGACTTAGAACTACTTAAACCTAACCAACGTAAGGACATCACACACATCCATGCCCGAGGCAGGATTCGAACCTGCGACCGTAGCGGTCGCGCGGTTCCAGACTGTAGCGCCTAGAACCACTCGGTCACTCTGGCCGGCAGTCATTTGTCAGGTCCCTCACACACAAACATCAGTGGAAGAAATCCGGAAATAAGGTAGCTAGAGGGTCAATATTCTTATAAAGCTATCTAGCAATAAGTGGGCCGCCCAACCCACTGTGTTTAGAATAACCGCTTTAGCGCTTTGCTTTTGCACAGTGGAGTACGCGTGCTCCGTCTCATCGAGATCGATGCTTGTAAAGAAGACCGACATAAACCTTAATGATACAGTCACAGGATGCATGAAGCCCACTCCACTGGAGGAACTCCAGCAAGGTTTCAGGTTTGAGCAGCCCCAAGTCTCTTAGAGTAGTTCATGATAATAACGAGCAATTCAAAACGACATCTGATGAGCATCATTCTTTGTACAGTAGCCTTTAGGTGTCTTTCTTTCACTTGTGCCTTTTCCTGCAGGTAGGCAGGGTCGGCATGCTTAATCGGATTTGGCAATGTTAGTTTAAGGGGTGGTCGGATGCCCTTCCTGCCGCCACTCCGTACCCCCTGGGACAGAATTAGTGTACCCCAACTGTCTGCGACTAGTGTAATCCATGTAATAGTGCGAAAGTGTTCAAATGTCTGCGAGCCGTGTAGCGGAGGCGGGATGTGGGGACCAGCCCGGTATTCACCTAGGGGGATGTGGAAAACCGCCTAAAAACCACATCCAGGCTGGCCGGCACACTGGCCGTCGACGTTAATCCGCCGAGCGGATTCGATCCGGGGCCGCGCGCCTACCCGAGTCCAGGAAGCAGTGCATTAGCGCTCTCGGCTAACCTGGCGGGTTTGTAGCCGGAACGACCAAAATTATGACATTGATTCCTCAGTTACATCGTAAATGAACCCCGTGTCGGCTATCGTATTTCAGAACATCCTCCAACTGGTGCTGAATTAAACTACATGTCATGGAAAATGCTAAACAATATCGGAACTAGTGTACCGCCTGTAAAAATCAACTTGATAAAATGAGGCCTATTAGAACCTGATGACAATAAAGGCGACTGTGAGGAAATTAATAACTTGGAACATCTTATAACATGCTGAAGATGTCCTGCACGTTGGTCCCTAGACGATCTTTGGCTTAGCAAACCTGGAGCATTTGACTTAGCCCGGTATTGGGCCGAAAAATTGACTTCTCCGAACACGAAAAAATAAAGCAGCCTTGTTAATATGTAATTACCTTCCTTGATTATGAGCTTTTACCTTAAATGTTTCTAGTTCTCAATAACAATACAAAATTTTAATTGATACTTTGTTACTATTCGTCTCATTATTAAGCTCAGGCGTAAACCGATTCTCTGATGTATCACATTTTATTCTTAAATAAATGTGAATTTCTTTAGCTTCATGTGCGATCAGTGGTGTCAACGAACTGTCTTTATTAAAAAATTTGATTAATAATTTTTATTACTATTGGCTCTTCTGCACTTGAGCCTTAAAGAGCAAAATCCTCTCTTACTAGGCGACAGCTATTCTGCATCGAAGAGGTCACGTTGAACCAGCTCTGCTACTGTCACAAGGATCTTACGAAGTCTCCACACAGCTCAGTAGTGCCACTGCTGAAAGTTCTCTAGCTACTTTGGATAAGTGAGTAGTTTTGCGACACACCATATTTCATTTCTAGTCCAACCTCCATTCCGTCTTCCAGAGCTTCTGCGACGGATTATTCCACTAAAAAAGATGACAACGGCAGATGCCATCTCGCAGGAACCGGAACGCAAGAAGTTGTGCGCTGTGCGCGGATGTCGCTTGTTACAGCGGGCAGACGAAAACACGAGCGCATTAATCACGTCGCCAAGTCTCCGCCGCGGTGCGGCTCAGCGCCCGTCGTCACCGACTCCGCTAAAGGTCTGTCTCCGGCCTCTGGTGCCGTTGGTCAGCGCAGTTCCGTCAGGACAACTTGCTGTGCGCTGAGGAAGAAGAATGTAAGAAGTCTTAACCTAGCAACACAATAGTGTATCTCATTTCAGTGACTCATCTCTGTGCCATCTACAAACGTAGCTGGCAAACATATTAGAGCCTTCGGAAAGAGATAACAGATCCTAATGCATGGAGAAAATTATACACAATGGCAAAGAAATTGTCAACTGTGAAATGGTTTGTGGTATACATTTCGTTTAGTCTACAATCAGTCTTCACCCTTACGTCAATTTATCAGCTTGTACGCAAAGAAAATAAACGAGACGACACGGGCATGAACTATATGTCTCACGACATAATAAGTAGTTACAGTATGCCGTGGTGGACTATGTAAATCAGCACCATTTTTGTACGGCTGATTTGGATTGTACAGTGAGGCGACAAAAGTCATGGGACTCCTCCTGTCGGACCTTTTGCGAGGAGTAGTGCAGCAACTCGACGTGGCAAGGACTCAACAAATACTCTGCATAAATATTGAATCCTGCTGCCTCTATAGTCACGCATAATCGCGAAAGCGTTGCCGCTACAGGACTTTTTGCACGAATTCTCGAATTTGCCTATAAAAGTTCGATGCGACTCAAGTGGGAAGATCTGGATGGCCGGATCACTCGCTCGAATTGCCCAGAATGTTTTTTAGTGCAGACGTGAACCAAAACTGTAGTACAGTGACACGGCGCAGTATCATCCATAAAAGGTCCATCGTTGTTTGAAAACAAGTAGCCGAACATAACCACTTCCAGTCAATGACCGGTTCAGCTGGATCAGAGAACCTAGTCCATTCCATGTAAACACAGCCCACATCATTTTGGAGCCACCATCAGCTTTCACAGTGCATTGTTGACAACTTAGGCAATGGCTTTGTGGGAGCTGCGCCACACTCTAAGCCTACCGTAAGCTCTTAGCCACTGTAGTGACTCATCTGACCTGGCCACGGTTTTCCAGTCGTCTCGGATCCAGCCGATATTGTCACCAGCCCAGGAAAGGCATTGCAGGCGATGTCGTGCTGTTAACAAAGGCACTTGCATCGGTCGTCCGCTGCCATAGTCTATTAACGTAGAATTTCAGCCACATTGTCCTAACGGATACGTTCGTCGTACGTCTCACATTGATTTATGCGGTTATTTCACATAATGTAGCTTGTCTGTTAGCACTGGCAACTCTATGCAAACGCCGCTACTCTCGATCCTTAAGTGAAGGCCGTCGGCCACGGCATTGTCCATGGTGAGAGGCAATAACTGAAATCTGGTATTCTAGGCACACTCTTGACACTGTGGATCTCAAAATACTGAACTCCCTAACGATTTGCGAAATGGAGTGTCCCATGCGCCTAGCCCCATCCACCATTCCGCACTCAGTCTTTTAATTGCCGTCGTGCGGCCACATTCGCGTCGGACACCTTTTCACATGAATCACCTGAGCACGAATAAGAACTCCGCCAATGCAATGCCCTTTTCTAACTTGTGTACGCCATACTATTGCCATGTGTATATGTGCACATCCACACCTCAGTGTATGGCCCTGTGTGAGAAGCAGCGTGCTGTAATCTAGTTTAATATTCGAAGAGTTCGTCCACACACGGAGCATCTTCTCCTTAAGATTACAATGCCAGACTACATACGAGAGCTGCTAGATCTCCAATACGTCGACGCCTCGGACTATCATATCATCCTCCATACAGTCTCGCCTTGGCCCTATCCAATTTTCGTCTGTCCCCCAAAACTAAACAACAAGGACTTCACTTTGATAGTGTTGAAGCGGTGGAAGGAGAGATGAGGTTGTGGCTCCGTCAACAATATCAGACATACTATAATGACGATATCAACAAAGTAATGTCCTTTTTTTCCTAAGGGACCAAACTGTTTAGGTCATCGGTCCATAGACTTACACACCACTTAAACTAAAATTAAGCTATGCTAAGAGCAACAGACACACCTAAGCCCGAGGGAGGACTCGAATCTCCGGCGGGAGGGATCACGCTGTCCGTGACATGGCGCCTCAAACTGCGCGGCCACTCCGCGCGGCAAAATAATGTCTTACTGCGAGAAATATGTTCGTCGCCAAGGAGACTATGTTGAGAAACACAAGGGGAGATGAAGAAAATTCCTTCAAAAGGCCGTACAGCCCAAATCGGTATGCCAATGAGGCAAAATTGCCGTGAACATTGACGAAATTGTCCAATCGACGTACTAGGATGAAGAGACTCGTTAGATAAAACACCTTGTCCTGCTGCCTGAAGGAGCACGTAACTTTGTGTTGCACAACCTCGTCCGACCGGAATCGTCGCCTTTTTAAGGAACCATAGGCAGGACGCTCAAAGACGCCAACTTGTTTGTAATTGACGAAGCTGGCCTCTCAGATCGGCTGACGTCTTGTGTCGAACCGCGACCAACACGGAACTTGGTGCACCATTCCACAACCGTATTTTTTGACAGACAAGCTGCACCATACACATTCTTCATTCTACAATGGATGCCTAACAGTATTGGTCCTTTGGCAGCCAAGAAAAGAATAACAACACGTTGGCCCTGTTAGAACGCATTTAGAAACAACGTCTTCATAGTTTACATTTCCACATTTACCGTACGCTCGTCGGTAAGGCCTGACAGTCATCCTTTACCTATTTGTTGGTGCTTATACGCCAGCACTGGAGTCACGCTATGCTGCATGTATGCTACACAAACGTCCTCAAACGGAAACTTTTTGATCGCTGCTTTTACACTGACAAATTAAAGGTGACTATTTTGACTAAAGTTCTGTCTTGATCACGTCATGTATGTTTTAATGATACAGTTAACCGGTTTCGGTTCTTTCTACAAAACCATCATCAGACCCATGGCTCCCTTAGGATGGTAGGCGGAGCTCTCCTCACTGCTACGCAGTCAACTGATCAGTTGACTGCGCAGCAGCGAGGAGAGCTCCGCCTACCATCCTAAGGGAGCCATGGGTCTGATGATGGTTTTGTAGAAAGAACCGAAACCGGTTAACTGTATCATTAAAACATACATGACGTGATCAAGACTGAACTTTAGTCAAAATATAACAATTAATTGATCACTGCTTTCCAGAAATATTTACCAAAATTGTAAAGGTGACTACATGTGCATAAAACAGAACTCGATCATTACAGTACCTTGTGGTCAGTTTACATGATCCACTATCCCATATGTACGGCTGTATTGAATTGTAAATGGTTATGTATAACAATATAATAACATTGGACACAAAAGTAGTCATGTCCAGGAGTCATACTGTGTAACAGCACGTCTGGCCTTCAATAGGGCCTGAAGTCGGCGAGAAAGAGAGTCCATAAGAGTCTTTGGGTATGCCATACATAGATTGTTTAACACCCCATGGAATAACTAAATTGTGAAGATGTTGACAGCTGCTCCTCACCAGGACTTTCAAATAATGTGAGGCGTATTCTAACGAATTAACATCGGCTGATGTTGAGGACTGGCAGAGGTGCAATAAGGTGCCTGCGTGTTCGTCGACGCAGCCCTGTGAAGACGGCTCTTGGCATCCTGGAAGATGGGAGTGTCTACAGCATACTGATCATGAAGCTGTAGAAGAAACTCCAGGACTTTGCGACCAAAAATGTTGAAATCACCATGGTGTTACATGTTCACGGTGACCTGTACGAGTGGGGAGTCAGCAGTGGACCGTCATACAGCCGCTTGGTACCATTCTACTCAGTGTTCGTCACTCGAATTTCAGTTAGCTCACATCATGGTCAGGCAGACATTACGAAATCAGATATAACATTGTAAGGTTTATCCAGGAGAAGATATGACCTCAGATCACAATTTAGTAGTGATAAAGAGTAGCCTGAAATTTAAGAGACTTGTCTGGAAAACACAGGGCTCAAAGAAATAATCTTTCGCCTCTACTGTTCAATCTATGCATCAAAGAAGCAACGCTGGAAATAAAACGAAGGCTCAAAAGTGCGACTAAAATTGTAGGTGAAAGCATGTCAATGATACGATTCGCTGGTGACATTAGTATCCTCAGTGAAAGTGAAGAAGGATTACTGGATCAGATGAATGGAATGAACAGTCTAATGAATACATTATTTGGCTGAGGGTAAACCGAAGAAAGACGAAAGCAATCAGAAGCGGCAGAGATAAGAACGTGGAGGAACGTAACATCACAACTGATGATCGCAAGGTACATAACGTTAAGGAATACTTCTGCCTTGGCAGCAAAATAACCATTGACCGACGGAGCAAGAATGATATAAAAGGCAGACTGGCACTGCAGAAAGGACATTTGTAGCCAAAAGAAGTCTGCTAGCATCAAACATAGGCCTTAATTTGAGGAATAAATTTCTGAGAATGTACGTTGGCAGCACAGTATTGGGCGGCAGTGGGAAATGGACTGTGGGAAAACCGGAACAGAAGAAAATCGAAGCCGCTGAGTTGTGGTGCTACAGAAGAATGTTGAAAGTTAATTGACTGATAAGGCAAGATATGGGGATGTTCCCTGCTGAATCGGCGAGGAAAGGAATGTAGAGAAAAGACCGAAAAGAAAAGGATAGCATGACTGGAAATTGACTTAAAAAATAAGAAAAATAAAATCTTCCTATAGGCAATTGAACTCATATACGACAGTGAAGCCATCGCCCTTTATACAACTTTTATGCCACACTCATCCGCGATTGCTAATTTAATCACCTTACGAACCAAACAGTGCAGATTACGTTTTCTTGTATGACTGTAACTACCAACTTCGGTCGAATTAATCAATCTTAAGATCTAAAACTAAAATAGAGAAGAAAATATGTTATCACTGTAGAGCCCTTACGTAGCGCATCAGCTGACGTCGACTATGGCAAACGTCCTCTGTCTTAGATCAGGGGCGTCCAACTTTTAGCTTTCCCTTGCCACAATGGCAGAAGAGTAATGTATTTGGGCCGCATATAACGCACTTAACACCAATAATAACCGCTGAGAAAAAAAGGATGGGCCAATGAGAGAATAGTGTAGCGGTAG
Source organism: Schistocerca serialis cubense (assembly GCF_023864345.2). NCBI lineage: Eukaryota > Metazoa > Arthropoda > Insecta > Orthoptera > Acrididae > Schistocerca > Schistocerca serialis. The sequence continues at coordinate 754,842,511 of NC_064639.1, read as the reverse complement.
TTTCAAATTTAAAATATTCAATTTCTTACAACTTTACGTAAGTGGAATTTTATGGAATTGTGAAAAATAGTGTCCTTTTCGCGTTGCAATTAGGATTCAGACTTACCACTGTGAAAGTCCTCCAGTCTTTTGTTTGTTTTAGATAACTTTTTGCGACTATCGGACTCGTGTAAGGGAGCTTTACATACAGAATACACTTCATTATGAAATACACGTGACCATGTGCTTAATGCGAACACATGTCTCTTACAACAATCAAATATTAAAGTCATTCATTTGAAAAATGGAAAAATATCACGTGAAATAATAACACTACAAGTCAAATTACTATGTTTTATTGTTTATTTAGCACGTAACACATTTCCTAACAATGTCTAAGTTCATCCGATCTTGTGTTAATAGTTATGCTCGTTTCACATTCATACTAAAGTAATCATTGCTACACTGCATTTCCACATTAATTAAAAAGCTGTCACTAGTCGCAGAAGTCTATTCATTTATGTTCTACTATTAATATTCCCTTGCACAAGATCATAGAATGAAGGTTTTCACGACCGGTGCACCAGCAGCTGTGCACAAGATGTTTAGAGTAGCAAACATGACATCGTTCCAGCAACAAATCTCGTAACTTATCCTGCGCTCCTTTCCGCGAAATAACTGAATACTCAGACTTGTAACATCGCATCTCCTTGATTATTTTCAAGATGTGAGGTACCAGTGTTTACATATTTATGATTGGAATTTCTGTGACACCGTGTGAGAATTTTTGTAATTCAATGCGCTGGCAGCTCTGGCGCAGACCGCTCACGCTTGAATATTAAGCTCATGACGATAAGTAAATTCTGTAACAATTGTCACTTAAGTTAATATTATTGTATTAAGGAAGTTAATTAGAGCCTATTTCATATTATCTATTGGAGGTTTCAATTGTTGCAACATATTTATCGAAAAAAAGACGTAGGTTTTCATATAAATTTAAGACACGTGACAAGTGAAGAATTTTGGTTGCATTCGTTACATACACATTTAGCACTGCCATATCTGCTCGGAGAATTATGGTTTTAAGTTCATTTATTTCTTTTCGAAACGCGTAAAGTCCATATAGGGCATACGTGATCTTAGGCCTAATTTTTCAGACATACAGGATTCGAGTTTTAACATTAATGGTATTACATTACCATATTAGTAGAATACACATATATTAGTGTTCCGCATAACTTGAAAGACTGTTGTGATCTGTAGTTAACAGAATATTACTCTCTACATAAATTTTGCAAAAGGATTGTTAACAACCATGAACGAGAAGTGTTTGAGCTGCCGAAGGAAAGCTAGTTCTCTGGTTCTATGTAGGTGTTGCGACTGACTCTTACATTTGGGAGATTGTAGTATCATGGGAATAGGGGAAGAAAATGGGTCTCTTCCAAGGAATTGCAAAATGTGTTCAAGTGATAGGAAAATAGCTGGCAGGAAGGGAAGATTAGTGCGCTTAAGGCTGAACTGATGACGTTAAAGGGGAGAAGGGTGAAGACAAGTAGGAAGCCGTAGTAAGGAACAGGGGCCACAGAAAGAGAACAGTACGTTACAGTTCCATCATTGACATAAACAATATATTTGCCTCGCTGCCGTAGGCTCAAGTAGATGCAAGTGTAGTTAATACTCAAGGTACTTTCAACAGGAAACCAACTGTTTCAAAAAAAGTAGGAAATAGGAGGAAAGTACTACTCTTAGGCAGTAGCCACGGAAGAGGTGTAGGTCAGAGCTTGCAGGAAAAATTAGATGACTGGTACCAGGACACAAGTTTTTTCAAGCCCAGTACATCTCTTATTCAAGTGACAGAAGATGTAGGATCATTGTGCAAGGGTTTTACAAAGCAGGATCCTATTGTGATAGTGGGTGGAGCGGGAAACAATATTGATAGGGATATGGACTAAAATATTGAGTATGACCAGGTAAAAATAGCATACACGTCGAACCACACAAATGTTAGCTTCCTTACAACTTTAATGAGGTATGATCAGCTCCAACTGAAAAGTTTTGTCAGGAGGGTCAATGTGGAGTTACATCAGCTGCTTTAGGTAGCTACTTTTTAGGCCGGGATTTGGTTCCTGTTACTATTGGTAGGTAGGACTTCACAAGGCATAGCTTGGATCTCAGTAGGAAAGGGAAGGGTACACTGGCCGGAATGACAGCAAAATCTTTAAGGATGGCACTGACAAGAGAGTACCACTTTTGTAGGCTACGATCTGTGTCCAACGAATCAACATTGAATGAAATTAAGCTTAATGAGAAGCTCAGACGCGCATGTACTAGAGATGTTAAAATGTCACAAAATTCTCATAAAAGTACAGTGAAAAATAATGTTAGTATATTACAAGATTCTGATAAAAGCACAGTGAAAAATAATGTTAGTATGCTGCATCACAGTATCAGGGGATTAAAAGACAAACTAGATGTGCATCTGGTTTGTTTAGAATATTATACACTGATGGTGGACTAGATGTACTATACCTGTCTGAACATCATATAGTCATAGATACTGAAATGAAAATATAGGTGGATATAAGCTTTCAGCAGATGTAAGTAGAGGCACTATGGGGGAAGGAGGAGTTGCCATATATATTAAAATTTATCATAGTGTGAGAAATTTTTGTGTGTAGCAACATAGCAACATATAGAATCATGTGCCTGTGAGCTTAAACTAAATAAAGGTAGTTTTGTGGTTGTATTTGTGCACACGTTCCCACTGGGTAATTTTCAGTCATTTCTGAAAAACTTGGATTCTTTGTTGTTCTATCTGTTAGATAGGGGGAAGAAAATTATTGTTTGTGAGGATTTCAGTGTACATTTGCTGAAACAATCTAATAGGAAAAATGACCATAAAGTATTATTTGGTTCTTTCAATTTGACATCCATTATTGATTTTCCTACTTGGGTGTTTTATAGAGATAGGGCCCCTCCACGCCCGCACCAAAGTGGTGACCAAACCAAAAGTTCTACTATCACCTCCGTAAACATGTTAGTTATCTAATAAGTGGACCACAGGATGCTGGGCTGTGTTGTTATCCGTGCGTGTGGGTAAGACTACGCATTAACACGGTCCATCAGGTGATAGATTGTGGACGAAACGCGAATGAGGCTAGCGATTTGTAGAGCAGAGAGAAAAAAGTGCCACGGCTCGTGCCGAGGGAAAATAACCTCTGTGACAGTGGGATGGGTAGTAAGAGCAGTTGTGGCTTACTAGATGCGATAGGTCATGCAAGGTTGGGTTTGTTAGTGTGGGTATCATGCATCATTACCGTGGCAGGCAATAGCGATGTATCCCGGTTTGCTGCAGCCGCTGCGTTCCTGGGACAATCAGGATCGTTATATATTAGTGGGAGATCGGCCATAGATCATCTCATCATCTCACTGTGTGGGGGGTGTGTATAGCTTGTCTGCATGTAGTGTACGGTACGGCTTCCCTGCGTGGTGCCAGTTTTTCGGCAAGTTTGTTCCAACTAGATATCCAGTAACGGTGGCTGGTAAACAGGGGCTCACCTATACCGTTGTGTTTGCGTGTACTTGGCCATAGGTGAAAGGTCCTTGCAAGTATGTTTTTTGGTCTATTATGTTACCATCTATGGTTGTGGTCGTAGTTCCCCATATTCAGAATGAACGGGTTCTGCGAATGTGTGGAGTTTCTGTATAGTCTTGTGGTGAGTTTGTGGATTACCTCCGTGAAAGTCTCAAGTTGGTATTCCTGGTGGAGATCCGCGATGCTTGTGTATCGTGGAGCATTGCTTCTGATTTTGAGTACTCTGTTTTGTATGATCTGCAGACGGCGCAGGCGTATGGGCGCAGCATATCCCCGGACAGGAGCTGCGTACGTCATCAGGGGTCGAATAAGTGTCATGTACATTGATCTCGACACCCGTCTGTTTAGTGTGCTATGCCTGTTGAGCATAGGGTAGAGATGTTTGAGCCTCGCTCTTGCCCTGTTGGTCATGAGTTGTATGTGGTCCCCCCAGAGTAATTTCCGGTCCAGCCAGACACCAAGGTATTTGACTTTCTCACAGTAACGTATTGGGCGTGAGTGTAGTGTTATTGATCTGCAATCTCGGTGTTTGCGCAGTCGCTTCGGTCTTTGGGTGAACAGAACGGATCCGCACTTGTCGATGTTTACTCTAACACGCCATTTCTCTAACCAAGGCTCAGCCACTCTGAGTGCGGTCTGTAATCGTGACGTAATGCTTGATGGTTGCCAGTCTTGTGCGAGGATGGCTGTCCTACTTGGGTAGTACAGGAAAGAAGCACACTGATAGATGATGATTTTGTAGATGGAGATAAATTTAATCAATTAAAAACTTTTCTTGTTAAGCATAGTCTTTCCCATAAAGATGCACAGCTAGTCACAGTACATGTCATAGCTTCATAAAGTAACGCAAAACAATCCTCCAAACTAGTGCCTTCAGTTAACGATTTAACATGGTAGATTTTAGGGAAAGCTTGCAACAGACTGGTATGAGGTATACGAGAACTTGATGTTAATTTAAAATTGAAGATATTTAATGGTACCTTTGTGAGTATATTTGAGAACATTTTCCCTAAGAAAACATTGGAACATAATAATTGAAAGAAACCATCTAAAAAGCTACTAGAGGAACAAAAATATCTTGTAAACAGAAAAGGGAAATGTATGTTATAGCTAGAAGGAATAATGACCCACAAACAGTCAAACAGGATAAAAATATACGCACTATACGAAGGAAAGTATTAAAAAATCCTGAATGTGTTATGTCTAATACTAAAATTAAAACAATTTGAAATATTATTAAACGGGGAAACAGAACAACCAAGAGCACAGAAAGACTATGTCTATCATACTAAATGAAAAGTTTGTTATGTTAACTGAATCTTCCGTTGAATCTTGCTAGAACAACCACTAGCGCTTTTTATTTGCAATGAGAAATTTGTTAATAAAAAGAAGTAGAAAATAATTTTAATAATCATTTCAAGTGTTGTAGACAAAATAGGATCCAGCTGTTCGTTAGAAATAGTAGACATCGTCAAGAGTACTGTAGGACGTGTAGCACAGATAATAGGTTCTTTATTTATTTTGGTTAGACTTTAATCAGCTCCACAATGCGCAAGCGGCACTGTGTTTTCGGAATTTCGGAAGAGATAAGTAATGTATTCATAATCCACTGCCGTAACCAATGTCATATAACTCTGTTTTCAGTTAAATGAAATTTAGGCACTCAAACTCATACATTAAACAATTTATTTTCTTTTAAAACAGGTATCCCTTCATAATAAAGTGAGTCTGAAATTTTATGACTTCTTAAATTTAAAGGGAAGCAAACATTTTCTGAATCAAATTCATTCCTCACCGAAGTATGGCGGCATGAACAGCTGAGTATTAATATCGGTCTGTACTTACCTAGGCAAGTGTTATGTTCTGTTAATTAACTTTTAAGATTTACATGTATTACAATTACACAGTAACCAGGAATATGGCTACGTTTTAGACTCTGTTTGTTGTACTATAAATGGTGACTACTATTCATTTCAATGTAAGCTTTAAATATATATAATAATAATGTATAGCAAGTTGCATATCAAGCGCCTAGCAGTTATAAAATTGGTCGCAGCTTTGATTCTCAGAAATATTGTCGCCTTTTGAAAGAGAATACTATGAAAAGAACAGCCCTGCAGGTATTTAGCTACCTAGACAAAAAAAAAAAAAATAACAGTGGTTCAAATGGCTCTGAGCACTATGTGACTTAACATCTGAGGTCATCAGTCCCCTAGAACTTAGAACTACTTAAACCTAACTAACCTAAGGACATCACACACGTTCATGCCCGAGACAGGATTCGAACCTGCGACCGTTGTGGTCGCGCGGTTCCAGACTGTAGCGCCTAGAACCGCTCGGCCGCCGCGGCCGGCCTATGTAGACATTCCAGTAATTTTCAGTAGTACGAGATACGTCAATTGGCTATGCCTTTTGCAAAACACTGAATGTTTGGCTTGGCTTGGCTCTGAGCACTATGGGACTCAACTGCTTTGGTCATTAGTCCCCTAGAACTTAGAACTACTTAAACCTAACTAACCTAAGGACATCACACACACCCATGCCCGAGGCAGGATTCGAACCTGCGACCGTAGCAGCAGCGCGGCTCCGGACTGGAGCGCCTAGAACCGCACTGAATGTTTCCTCATTTCCTTCTTCACTCCAGCCACAGGATTGTGAAACAAATTATCCTGTGACGTATGTCTCATTCTATACGATTCTGCTTTCGAGAACTGGTTTCAACTTCATTATCATCAGCGTAGCTTCCCTCTAGATATATCCCAGCCGTTTTCTTTTTCAATGATAAAGTCGACTACAGTTGCAAACATTATTTATTTCTAAATAGGAAATCACAAACAGGTTTCAGATGTCCCATCTTCAGGTGCATCTGCAAAATTTCAAAAGAATAATAATACCTGTCCAGATGGTTTATCTTACCAGAGCTAAACAGAACTAACAGAAATTCTAAGAAAAATCCCGCCATACGTACATTAAAATGTGAGTCCACAAAGGACGCTTAACAAAGGTTAAAATAGGTTAAAGTACATTAAAATATTGCATCCCTGGTATATGACATGCGAGAGAACATCCTCTTTCGTCCGAGGTCTGCCGCAAAGCCCCTTACAGAGGACCTCCACAAAAAGATAAATGTCCCCAAATGTCCCCAATTATAAGAAAGGAGATTTGGTATGTCGGGGGATTAACTCTTTACACATTGTATTCCATTTAACTGTGGTTTCCTCTCTCCTAATTGAGGACCTTTATCCTTTTATGTAGTTTCTCCTCTGTGAGGGGCAGTACTGAAGAGGATATTCTCTTCCATGTGACATACCTGGGATGCATTATTTTAAGATATTTTAACCTATTTTAACATTAGTTATGTATCCTTTGTGAACTCGCACTTTGATATACGTATAGGGGTTTTCCAAGAATTTCTGTTGGTGCTGTTTAGCTTTGATAAGATCGACCATGTGAATTGGTATTATTATTCTTTTCAAATTTTGCAGATGCACCAAAAGATGGGACATACGCCCTGAAACCGGGTAGTGCTTCAGTTTTTAGAAATAAACAATCTTTGCAACTGTCTCGGATTTTAACACTGACAATGAACAGCGGCTGTGGATGTACCGTGAAGACAAGCGTTTCCTTTTTGTCTACTTTTTTTTTCTTTTTTTTGAGTAATCAGTGTTCTGACTGGTTTGATGTGGCACGCCACGAATTGCTCTCCTGTGCCCAACGTTTTCATCTCAGAGTAGCAGTTGCAACTCATTATTATTTGTTGGATGTATTCCAGTCTCCGTTTTCCTCCATAGTTTTTACCTCAAGCTCCCTGAAGTTGTTGCCTGACGTCTTAACAAATGTTCTGCTTTGCTGTCCATTCTTATTGGCAGGGTTTCCCATATATTCCTTTCCTCGCCGGCTCTGCAGAGAAGCTCCTCATTCCTCACCTTATCAGTCTACCTAATTTCCAACATTCGTCTGTAGCACCACATCTCAAACGTTTCTATTCTCTTCTGTTCTGGTTCCTCACAATTCATATTTCACTAACTCACAATGGTGTGCTTCAAACGTTCATTCCCAGAAATTCCTTCTTCAAATTAAGGTTTTTGTTTGAACGTAGCAGACGTTTGTCGGCCAGGAAGGCCCTTTTTGTCTATGGTAGTCTGGCTTTAATGTCCTCCTTGCTCCGTGCATCTCACTCTACTGTTTCTCACTCTTTGTCATAGCACTCAATTTCTTCTCCACATTCATTCCTCCTCTAGTGTGGCCACACGTTTCTGTTAGATGTCAGTTAAAAAACAAATAAAATGCCTGACTTGGAATGGTGTGTCGCAAGTACCACACAGATGCATTCAGATTTATAGATGCAAAATATGGAAAGGGGTTTGTTGCGATATTTTGGACTCTACGCGTGATGGTAGCGAGAGATCAGCAGTCACCAAATTAGAAAGTGCAAGAAAGATGTAAAAATCCGAGATGCACCCATCTCGAAGACCAAAATGATCATCTTACGGTTTTGTCGGTCAGAAGACATGGAGTGTACGCAAATGCCTAAAAGTAATTTGACTCGCACTATGCATTCGGGCGTAGACAAATAGTAAGGTAAAATGGCATCGGTAGATCTTTCCATAGAACAGAAAAACTGAAGTTTATGTGTATATAGTCTTAATATGCTGAAGGATTTGAGAAATGTGCTAGATAAGTAACTGAGAGCGGAATTTGAAGATGCATGTAAATACAGTTAGTCTGTAAATTCAAACACCAGGAAGGGCAGCAAAAAATGCTTCAAATGGCTCTGAGCACTATGGGACTCAACTGCTGAGGTCATAAGTCCCCTAGAACTTAGAACTACTTAAACCTAACTAACCTAAGAACATTACACAAATCCATGCCCGAGGCAGGATTCGAACCTGCGACCGTAGCGGAAGGACAGCAAATTTCACTTATTGCATGTATACATTTTAGTAGCAACAATATATGATTAAATTTATACGTAATATTGAGATGCACAGGCTGCGGAATTAAGCTTTCATCTCAAGTGGTAATAATGGTTCTAAATTGGCTTAGTATCTAACTGGGTAGTCATTTTGCACTGCTTCAACTAATGGTGCTTGCCGAGTGGCGGAATGCCAGTCTGTTGTCAACCAGATGTCCCCAATGGGCGAAAGATCTGGGAAACGTGCTGTGCTGGGCGCCAGTCGAACTCCCTCTGTATCGCGGTAGGTGAGCACTGCATGGGCGTCACGCGCTGCTCCGTAATTCTTTTCAGAGCTAAGAAACATCGAAGATATAGTGTAGCCGACGGCTTTTTTACGTCGATAATTACCGCTAGCTTTTCAGTTAAAAGTCAGTGCGAAACAGTGATGGTTGATGCTGTACCCACAGTTAGAACTCGGCTGGTAAGTCAACGCTGTGCCACTCCCGTGTCCTGTGTTGTCGCTGGCCGCAAAGCTATCGCCCCGTCGCTCTCTTAAGCCGCGTTAACAACGGTCGCCACGCTGAGACTATGTAGTGCTCCAGCCATCGACGCAGCGTGGATATTTGTCTTGTTATAAATAAGCCCATTTCTTGACTCCAGGTGCGAGACGAAACTGTGTGATCCTACACAGCAGAGCGAACAATGTCTGTCCTCATTGGCGCTAGTCGTGTGGAGCAATCGAGATCCTGCTTGGCATTGAGTAGAGCTCTCCTGACCTTTGATTTAGTATTGACATACGAGTAGCGAGTTGCCAGTCGACACGACCAGCATTATTGAGAAATGTCTTGATAAAGCTGGCCCCATCGCTACTGATTTCCTGCACTGACTGGTAGTTATCCTTCTTGCACGAGGAATAACGCGATCATTTCGCAAGAAACCAACATTAAAATGTCATCCTACTCTTAGGTACTGAAACAGGTGGCATTACTATTAAGTACTTTGTGCTGGAGTGCTGAAGTGACCCCGAACACCGATCACGACGTACAGAATTCCCGCTGAATACTCCCCAATACCGTCACATAAATCTCCCACGTTGACGGACTAGTAACAGCGCTCGTAGCTTGATGTCAGAGATACCGAGGACTCTAAGTCCACAGTACAGTACTAATGAATTACTTGCACAGTTTTCACAAGTTGCTACATTTACAACAGTGTTCAAAACGGCGTGCCCTGCCGTCAATGCGGGCATATCGTCCACAAAGTTCAGTCGTACTCGTTCTACTTTCCCCAGTGTCGTCTGGACAGCGCCACAAGCAAGGAGAATCCTTGCTAATTGTTCAGTCTGGACAGTCGTCTCGTACAAAAGAAGAAATCAAGTGGGGTGCGATCAGGTGAACGGGGTGGCCACGAAACAGGATGTCCTCTGCCTGTCATCTTCGCCGGCCGAAGTGGCCGTGCGGTTAAAGGCGCTGCAGTCTGGAACCGCAAGACCGCTACGGTCGCAGGTTCGAATCCTGCCTCGGGCATGGATGTTTGTGATGTCCTTAGGTTAGTTAGGTTTAACTAGTTCTAAGTTCTAGGGGACTAATGACCTCAGAAGTTGAGTCCCATAGTGCTCAGAGCCTGTCATCTTCCCAGGGACTGTCTGATCAGGGAGTTCGTGAACTCAATAACCAAACTGAGATGGGCCTTCTCCGTGTTGGAACCACATACGTTGAAGAATAGCAAATGGAAATTGTTAGGGGAATATGGGTAATATGTTTCTGATAGACACTGTGTACAAGGGGGCACTTAAGTGCGAAGGTAGAAGAAACGAGCGTAGGACGTAATCATTTACTACGCACTTTGAATGAAAATCTCTTTTGATGGCTCTTCAAAACGATAGTGTATGGATTCCCATCGTTGCGGACTACTGCGACTATTTAGCAATTCCTTCTTTGGTGAAACAGGCTTCAACAGTGAAACGTACTTACGTACTGCAAAAGCCGTTGGATGAACACGACACGATATCCGAAGTCAGCAGGAATCAAAGTTTGCACTTCGTGCAGATGTGATTGTGTAACTACTTTTCCCGTGATACTCACCACACATTAATCTACAGAAAATGCATTCAACTGATTCAACTGATGGAGTGCTGATTGTAGACGCCTCATCAAATCAAGAAAACACCGTATCTTCTAACTCAGAAGTCCGTGTAGTTAGCCGGCCGGAGTGGTCGAGCGGTTCTAGGCGCTACAGTCTAGAACCGCGCTACCGCTACGGTCGCAGGTTCAAATCCTGCCTCGGGCATGGATGTGTGTGATGTCCTTAGATTAGTTAGGTTTAAGTAGTTCCAAGTTCTAGGGGACTAATGATCTCAGCAGTTAAGTCCCATAGTGCTCAGAGCCATCTGAACCATCCGTGTAGTTTATCGTCCTTAGCCGTTTTACTGTGGAATCAGTTGCCCTGTTTCACTTAATTTTTGGAACAGTCTTGGAAACACGGTGTGTACAACCCTTCGGCTTCTCTGCTGCTTCCATTTGCTTGCCCATACACGAAAATCATGCCTGCAAGTTCCGTCGCTTGATACGACTCAATTTGCTTGGGGCTGATCGACGTTAGTACTTCAAGCTGTTAGCCGGCCGGGGTGGCCGAGCGGTTCTAGGCGCTACAGTCCAGAACCGCACGACCGCTACGGTCGCAGATTCGATTCCTGCCTCGGGCATGGATGTGTGTGATATCCTTAGGTTAGTTAGGTTTAAGTAGTTCTAAGTTCTAGGGGACTGATGACCTCAGCAGTTAAGTCCCATAGTGCTCAGAGCCATTTGAACTTCAAACTGTAAACACATGACGCACTCTACTGCAGTACGAGTATTGTGCACTAGGATTTCATGTCAGTGCACAGTACGCCATCTACACTGGATGATTTACTATCCCAACGTCTACACAAGTGATCTTCGGGATTGCCTACTCCACAGTCTTAGGAACAATAGTATCCATACATGTATTTAACTGTCAGAGGTATCAGAACGATTTTCACTCATAGCTTTCGACTCGGTCGTTTCCGGACCTGAGTCTTTTGCTTTCTACGCTTTTCCGTTACCCCTGGAAGTTTGTAACATCATCGCGGAATCACCCTGTATTGGTGTAATCATTTTTATGGTACTTGGACCTGTATATTACGGTTAAGAGTGACAAAGAAAGATAACACTATTTGCAGCAATCGAAAATAAGCAGCGGAGGAAAGGAATGAGGAACGAGAATATAGTGAGAAAAATTATGGTTGTTACCAAACGGAACTGCCGAATTTTTATAAGATAGAGAAGATCATTAAAGATTAAGCACTGGAGCAAGAGTTAAATAAATATAGTTGTGAAAAGGAAGCAGTGGCACCGTTTATTGGAGGCAGATTTTATGCATGGACTGAAGTAATAATGATGAACTTACAATAAGAAAGTAACTGACGTATCTGGAGTTTAACAGGAGGCAAGATGTTATACACAAACTGGAGTAATGATGACGAACTTATAAAAGGAAAGTAATTGCCAAATCTAGAGTGCTATTACAACGTTTTGATGTTTCACTAGAGCTCATGTCCACCCCCAGTAGCTGAGTGGTCAGCGCGACAGAATGTCAGTCCTAAGGGCCCGGGTTCGATTCCCAGCTGAGTCGGAGATTTTCTTCACTCTGGGGCTGGGTGTTGTGTTGTCATAATCATCATCATTTCATCGCCATCGACGCGTAAGTCGCTGAAGTGGCGTAAAATAGAAAGCCTTGCACCCTGCGAACGGTCTACGCGACGGGAAGCCATAGTCACACGACATTTACATTTACTAGAGCTGATTTCGTTTCAAAATGTGCAAAGAACGGCTCAGTTGTGTTGAAAGGAAAGGTAGGTATGATTAACTGGGAAGCAAGGAGTAGTGTGACGATGGCGATCTAACACGGAGGTCGGTAAGCGCGGCAGGCTGTGTTGTCAGCCAAGTTGTGCCGCTGCTCCGTCAGATGGAGCTGTGCTGTTGTAAACAAACATTTGCAGCCGGTTCGTGGTCCTGCTCCGACACACTGGCTGTAAATCGTCCGCACCGCCTGCCGTGCCGTGGCGCGGAGCGCACCGCTGCAAGACAAAGCGGACGCAACAATGGCGGGGCCCGGAAATACGTCACTGGCCGGAAGCAGCAGGCGTCCCGTGGGGCTGCGGCCAGAGATGTGCGCCTGCGGACCGTTGCTGCCCGTGCTGCGTCGCTCCAGGCTGGGCAGCGCGCGGATTGTAACGCGCCGACATCTGATTCACTGTCCTATCTCAAGTGCACCTGTGTTTTCGCTAAAAGTACATTATATCGCACCACAAAGATGCCAACGCCTCTGGATTTGATTTTAACATAGCGAGCAAGGTGGCGGAGTGTTTCGACATTGCATTAGTATTTGGGAGATTGGAGCTCAATCTCCGGCCATCCATTTAAATTAAAATTTTCAATGATATCTCTAAACTGTTTCAGGACTGCCACCTTAAACAACTACATCAATAGCAAATAGCCCTACTCTTGCGGCCGTTTACCAATTCTCTTTGGTTTTAGTCTTGTGGAAATGCTGCTGCAGAACACAGACGGTCTGTAGATATATTAAGGATAACGTGAGTTACGGGGCTCCGTCGTGGGCGCTAGTACCAACGCCGCTATCCACACCAAACGACCGTGAAGCAGACTATTGAAGATCATTGCACCCGACTATTGAATGGAGGTAAGGAAGTGCACTTGGGGCAGACTTCCACAGCGGCCCAGCTAATACTCACTGGAATCCGGTGTCACCCTGCCACTCTATCCTCCACCGGACGTCGTCATTGCCACCTCGCCCTATTGCACGTCCACGAACCTCATCTTCAGTGCTCGAGGACAACTGTGGAACGTCTCCTAGCCAAGAAGTAGCTTTTTTTTCCTTCTTGTGGGTCGTCATTCGGTTGGCTAGTTTGATGCGACCCTTCACGAATGCCTCTCCTGTGGAAACCTCTTGATCTTAGACTGGCACCTACAAACAATGTCGCCAGTTATTTGTTGAATATATTCAAATTACTGTCTTTTCCTTCAATTGACACCCTCTGTAGTCCCCTTCAGTACCAATAACGTTATTCCCTGATAACTTTGGCACGTACCCCACCTGTCCTATCATCTTGACCCTTCTTCGCGTCCTTATTTTCCGTATACTTCTTACCTCGCTGAGTCTTTGTAGAACCTCTTCATTTCTTACTAGTCCATGAGTTCAACATAGTATAGTCTACCCTGAGAGTCTGAATCCTCGTTAGTAATGTAAGCTCCGGAGACCTGATTCTCGTACGGAACACAGAACTGCAAATGATTGATTCATAATGTGATCGACTGATAAGACGAGAAATAAGAAGATTCTCCGCAGAATCGCCGAAGGAAGGAACATATGGAAAACACGGGTAAGAAGAAGGGGCAGGATGTTAAATTTAAATGGTTTGGGCAGTCTTCTAGAGTACTTTCAACATGTGAACTCCATGCATGAAAAATAAAATTTTCTATGAAGGTGGAGAAAGATGGTTGCTTGCTATTTGTAAACATCCTGGTGCGACGTAAGAGCGATGGCACAACTGGACGTTCAGTGTTTCGAAAGGGCAACCTTCTTATTGTTGTTGTGGTCTTCAGTCCAGAGACTGGTCTGATGCAGCTCTCCATGCTACTCTACCATGTGTAAGCTTCTTCGTCTCCGTGTAACTACTGCAGGGCAATCTTACTGATCTTTATTTACAATCTACTAGTTGCCACCATCCTGCACAAACGATGGGTGTCCTAAAGATCTTGATCCACCGAGCCCATACCATCTCAAATGCCGATAGCCTGCAAACAGAACTGGGACAGCTGAAAACTGTGGTCTTGAACGATGGATATTCGTCTGGACAAGTCCAAAGAGCGTCACAAACGTACTAAAGGCAGAACAAGGAAGATGATCAGACCTTCGAAACGACCACTTATCTAACATATATTTGGAAATGTTTCAGCTAAAATTCGAGCATGGGTTTGTCTGTTGTCCTCAGAGTGAGTCAGTAAAATTAGATTAAGCAATGTGTAAGCCTAGGGACAGATGACCTCAACAGTTTGGTCCCATAGGAACTTACCACAGATTTCCAAAAAAAAAAAAAAATCAGCTAAAATATGCAAAATATTACGAATACATACAGTTAAAGTAATCTCTCTACCTCTTTCGAAAATATCAGCGCTTTTGTGATCTGTTACGGACGACTTAGAGTTGCACAAAGAAGGTGTTGACAGGATTCTTGTGATGGGGAATATCCCATATAGGACAAATGACGTGCACTGTGCAAGATCGTACTATAGAACATTAGCGGCTTACTAGCTTTCTCCATGCAAATAAGTCCACAATCGCTTAGTACTTTATTTCCACTTGTCATTCGATGAAATATAATGAAACAACAATTGTGGCCCATACGTCAAGCTTTTGGAGCTCAATCATCAATGACGCAGCGGAGATACGTCTGTCTGAATCCCTTATGAATCGACACTGCGGTATCCAGATAAATTCTGCATGGGATACGATTATAGAAAACCTCGTGTTCTGCGTAATCGGCGTCGTCCTGAGATATTACCGTGCGAAGAAAATGGTTTTGATCTCGAAGAGCCGAGCTTTCACCACAGATTTACCGGGACACCACGTATGTGCCGGTGGGATCTTAAATAAGGGAGCTCAATGTACTGCTCGCCAGTTTTTAACTGAAGACTGCGGACCGCTGTGGCCAAGCGGTTCTAGGCGCTTCAGTCTGGAACCTGGCCACCGCTACGGTCGCAGGTTCGAATCCTGCCTCGGGCATGGATGTGTGTGATATCCTTAGGTTAGTTAGGTTTAAGTAGTTCTAAGCTCTAGGGGACTGATGACCTCAGATGTTAAGTCCCATAGTGTTCAGAGCCATTTTGAACCATTCATCTGAAGCCTCTGGGCCGAAACATCGTACCAGAAAGTTACAGGTATCCGGGAGTTCTCCCAAAATTTAATAGAACAACGGACAGGATGGTAGGACATGTGATAAAGCAATAGGGACTAAATTCCATGATACAACAGGGGACTGTATAAGGTAAAAACTGCAGGGGAAGGCAGAAATTTGAATACACCAACAAATAATTGAGGCGTAAGGTCCAGGTGCTACACTGAGATGATGTGGTTAGCTCAGGAGAGGCATTCGTGATAGGCTTGCTCAAACCAGTCAGAAGGCTGACGAAGGAGAGCCAGCCTTCCTGGACAGGAGAATACAAATTTCTTGTTTGCTTATAAATCTAAGTAAACTAAATATACACATACATCACAATAGACACGTTATAGCAGTTCTATTTTACGGCATATTTTATATTCTGTCTGCCCGCCCGCTACTAATGGCGATTTCTTATGTTGTCCTGATAACACAAAGCCGACGCCTTGCCGCAGTGGTAGCACCAGTTCCCGTCAGATCACAGCGTTAAGCGCTGTCGGGCTTGGTTTGGCTTGTGAGGCTAATTGAGGAGCTACTTCGGTGAGAAGTAGCGGCACCGGTCACGAAAACTGACAACGGCTGGCAGAGCGGCGTGTTGACCACATGCCCTTCCGTACCCGTATCCGGTGACGCCTAAGGCTGAGGACGAATCGGCGGCCGGTCGGTACCTTTGGGCCTTTAAGATCTGTTCTGACGATGTTTGTTTTACGAACAAAAAGCGTTTGTGTTCCTATACACTTACGTCTCCACGTTGTTCTAATCTCACATTTTTGTATTCTTTAATTGAGTACGTGCGGCGATCGACTTTTCTGAAAAACTAAAATTGTGTTTTGAATCAGAGCCTCGAACTCGGATGCTTCCCTTGCAGGGACAGTACACTTGTGATGACAATCTGAAACTAAGTCGGTCCGTGAGCGTCGCTCGTATCAGGTGCGCTGCGGATGGAGAAAGCAAGAGTCCGAATTTCGAGTGCTGGTCTGACAAATTATTTTCACTTTACTTGGTGTTCATCACACGCCTATCGTCGGGTAAACCGTTCGCCGGGTGGAAGTCTTCGAATTGACGCCACTACGGCGACTTGCTCGTCGATGGGGATGAAATGATAATGATTAGGACAACACAACACACAGCCCCTGAGCGGAGAAAATCTCCGACCCAGCCGGGAATCGAACCTGGGCCCTTAGGATTGACATTCTGTCGCGCTGACCACTCAGCTACCGGGGGTGGACATAATAATAATAATAATAGCACTCCTGAAGCTGTGATGAAGAACTCTCCGTTTCGTCTTTTCCCAGATAGGTACTAGTTCTGCGACCTAGCAGACAAGCCTTTGTATGCTTATATAGTGTCGAGAAAAACAAGCGACGGATACTATTGAGCAGTCGATATGACAAGTGCAAGCAGTGCGATTGGTAGGTTTGTAGACGTGGGATGAAGCCATATGATTTCAAATCACGATTCTTCTCACAATTTTTACAAGCCAAAATTATAATCTACAACATGGCTGACTCTCATTGTGTCTTGATAGCAATCAGTATCGAACTGTTCCCCTTTCGTGTTGTTTAGCGTTCTCAATTCAGTACTTTATGTTACTAACTCGTCTACGTAGCAAGGCAACGCCCATTAGTCATGGACATAATTTGTGAAATCCACTCGCTACCCTTGTTTCACAGAAGATGATAGCATGAAAGTCTTGACATCTTTTATTATTTATATTCGCGGTTCTTGCGTTAGATTTTTTTTTTTTTTTTTGCAAATAAGTTTGCTTGTATTTATACGAGAGTAATCTGCCAGTTTAGTACAATCTTCAAGTAATATAGCTGTAATTCACATTTACTGCCCATGTAATCCATTCTAATGTAATACATCTTATGTATCCCCTTAGTCCAACATGTGTTGAGTTAGACTGATAGAAAATAGGGGAACACTTATGACGATGGTATTAATGGTTCAGGAATTCCCCAGTCGACTACAACTTACTGAATCTTCATCTAACCGTGTGATCCTTCTTTGAATTGCTATTCAAGTTGCGTATCACATTCGTTTGAATGTCGGTTATGTCTTCAAAGAGCTGACCTTTCAAGTGAATTGCTGCACTTTTTCGTTTTGTGGTAGGTTCATGTTGATAACACCAAGTCTCGTCACCCGTAATTATTTTTTCCAGAAAAGAATGTACGCGACTTTTATTTCAGTCAGGCCGTCCACACGGTCCTATTTTTGTTCTGCAGTCAGGGTATGTAGGACAAACTTTGCCCACATTTTTGTCTTATTCAAAACATTCCGGACAGCGTCTTGGGCACTTAATTTAGAAGCGTTGTGTCATTGCGATTTGTGCTACAATATTGACACACTACGGCCGCTTGTCCATTAGCCTGCCTAGTACTGCCTGCTCACAACTAAGCGTTCACAGTTGTTACTTCAAGGTGATACTGTGATTATTGCGCTGACGTAGTATATACGCCAGGAATAAAATCAGTCCAAAAACTTTACGAACGAATGGTGTAAAACATTACTCAATCAAGGTAAAATAATCTCACAGTTATTACTGTGAGAATATCGATATTTAGTGTTAATGGTGCTGAATCCTTCCAGGCAACAATTGTGCCCTCGATTTTACAGCAAGATTTAATTTCGAGGGAAATATTTTCAGTAGATCGCTATTCAAAATATGCTCTGCTTTTACATTCCACAGCGCAGCTGGGTGACCCAAAACTCCTCTAGACGCTCATAGCAATAATAAGACGATGACAGAATCATTTGGGTGCACGACTTTGAGGTCTTCAGTGCGCATGCTAAAGTCACTGGAGAAGAATGTGGTTAAATGGGAAAAGTGCTAAAAATATTGTAGAAAGAGATGATTAAATGTTTCC
Organism: Schistocerca serialis cubense; assembly: GCF_023864345.2. Taxonomy (NCBI): domain Eukaryota; kingdom Metazoa; phylum Arthropoda; class Insecta; order Orthoptera; family Acrididae; genus Schistocerca; species Schistocerca serialis. The sequence goes on along the minus strand of NC_064639.1, from coordinate 754,824,194 downwards.
TAAAACTTCTCTTGGGAAACACACGAAAAACAAACGTGGATAAAAGGAGAGACAGAATGCGACAGTAGGTACTAACAAACTGTAACAGATACAAGTGGCTGGTTGATCACTGAACAAAAAGATGCGCCAAACAGCAACATACTGGAACCTCCAACCAATGAGAGGAAATGGCTCGTAAGGGAACAACACATGTTTCTACATTGTCTCTGGCAAGCTTCCTTGACTGCACGTTGGCTTCCTCATTATCCTGGGTTACAATGCGCCCTGGTACCCAGCAGAATACTGCGTCCTTTACCTGATCGTGAACATGAATCAGGAAGTGCTGCATAAATTGGACCGTTTTTTCCGTTGGGTACATTGGTGAAATAGTCTGTATTGTACTGAGGAAACCCTACAAGCTGAGAAAATTCTTCCTTTTCTCATGCCTAATCAGCTCCAGTGTCTTCAGGATCGTATTCAGCTCCGCACTATAGACTGTAGATTCTTGTGAACACGGCCATGGAAAACGGTCGAGCTCCCAAATGACTCCCACTGCTTCATCCGGCATTGTAGACTGGAATAAAATTGTAGAACTTTGGTAACATACTGCTAAAAGGAAATTAAAAGCAACAGTAGATACGAAATCTTTTTTAAAAAAATTCTTCACACCTAAAAGAGTTCTGTGTCTGTTAAGAAGCCAAGCGGTTATTTGCTTCAGATTTGACGTAAAATATTAACATTTGCCACAAAACTCTTTAGAAGGCAGCTCGTTTCACAAATTCCAAAGAGTGTCGTTGCCCTAACGTAATTATTAAAGATTTTCTTCACATATGGACCGGAAATGGTATGACGTACAGTCGATTGTGGTAGCCAATACACATAACAGGTTTGCCACCAATGAGTAATTGCCTCCTAATATTAAGTGGTGGTTTCCCCGTCTCCCCACAAGTTCTGGGAACAGAACAGTCGCGTATGTTTCGCGGGAAGAACGACTGCCGGAAAGCCTCCGTGCGCGTTCGATTCTCTCCAATTTTACATTCGTGATCTCATCGGGAGGTGTAAGTAGGGGGAAGCAATATATTCGACACCTCATCCAGAAACGCACCCTCTCGAAACCTGGACAGCGAGCTACACCGCGATGCAGAGCGCATCTCTTGCAGAGTCTGCCACTTGAGTTTGCTAAACATCTCCGTAACGCTATCACGCTTACCAAATAACCCTTTGACGAAACGCGCCACTCTTCTTTGGATCTTCTCTATCTCCTCCGTCAACCCGACCTGGTACGGATCCCACACTGATGAGCAATACTCAAGTATAGGTCGAACGAGTGTTTTGTAAGCCACCTCCTTTGTTGATGGACTACATTTTCTAAGGACTCTCCCAATGAATCTCAAACTGGTATCCGCCTTACCAACAATTAATTTTATATGATCATTCCACTTCAAATCGTTCCGCACGCATACTCCCAGATATTTTACAGAAGTAACTGCTACCAGTGTTTGTTCCGCTATCATAAAATCATACAATAAAGGATCCTTCTTTCTATGTATTCGCAATACATTGCATTTGTCTATGCTAAGGGTCAGTTGTCACTCCCTGCACCAAGTGCCTAGCCACTACAGATCTTCCTGCATTTCCTTGCAACTTTCTAATGCTGCAACTTCTCTGTATACTACAGCATCATCCGCGAAAAGCCGCATGGAACTTCCGACACCATCTACTAGGTCATTTATGTGTATTGTGAAACAATGTTTAAGAACATTTGAAACATGGTTTAAGAACATTTGAATTGACTTGAGAAAACTTTCAGAGAATATTTCCCTGCCATGTCTAATGCTAACAATTGGATTCGCATTCCCTTCGAAGAGTCAACAATTTCAGAATCCGCATTAAGCGTAAATGAAAAAGAGTAGCTTCTTGAAATCTCCACTGATTTTCGGTTACGGAGAAGTTATAAATCTTCGTCATTAATTGGTTTTTGGTTAAGTTTAAAGGAGTTCCCAGTATTTTAGAAACAGCCATAACGGCTTTGTTACCCTTTTTGTCCACATAATTGTGAGAAAAGTCGTTTTAAAGTAAGTACAGAAACAGATTTTGTGCCGAGAATGATTTGAGACTCGTAACTTCCTTGGTTCGCAACTTCAAAGTTCTGAGCCATGGAAAGCAGGTGCAACATTCTCAATTAATTCCAAGGAAGAGGAGGTGCGTATTTACAATGAAAACTCGTATTTATTATTGCCAATATGCCTACCGCTTTGGAACTTTTAAGCCGCGACTAGAGCAACTTTAGGTTTTAACCGATAAGGATTAAGTTAATGCAAGGTTATTAAACCTTTTGCGCAGAATTAAATTTTACGCACGTCTATTTTATGTACAGGAGATAGGCAAAATAATGTGAACACTTTTACTTACTAGGGACTGGTTTATTAATAAGGGATTGGACTCCCATTTTCCCGTAATATAGCTACGATTCTTCTTGGAATACTGGCATGTAATGACTGTATAGTCTCCGGTGGAATGTTATACCACTCTTCGATCAGGACCTCTACTAACTCCTGTGGTAATAAGGGAGACAGAAATCTGCTCCGGAGTCTGCGCTCCAATACCGCTCACAAGGGTTCTATAATGTTCAAGTCCAGGGACTTTGCTGGCCAGGGAAGACGCTGCAGTTAAGTTTCATGCTCCTCATACCACGATTGTACTATCCTGGCTGTGTGAATGGGTGCATTATCGTCCTCGAATATGGTGTTTCACTGATCAGCCGTCCAGAATTTATGCTTCTGACATCATTTTTTACGCTTCTTTGCGTTGTTTGTCGTCACTAATTGTTTCGGGATAGTAGCTCGTTCATGAATAATCGCTTTATGGAGTTCTCGGCGGACTGTGTCGATAGATAAGGGGTCTCGAAATGGATATTGAACTCCGCAGTCACTTTACCCGCAGTAGCTTTGTGTTATTTTGACACAATTCGTGTTAGCATACGACAGTATCAGTCATTTAGTTTTGATTTCCACCCACTATTAAGTTTACACGATGATGTCTTTCAGTGTTTTGTGTAGTCTGTCATGACTGTTGAAACAGTTGCTCTTGAAACATCAATAAATTGGCTGTCTTGGTTACATGTGCTCCAGCTAATCGGGCCTCCACAATCTGCCCTCTTTAGAAGTCTGTTAGGTCTTTCGTTGCACATCGACTTCTGCCTCTGAATGCTAATATGAAGTGTGCACTACTCGTAAACAACCTGCACTGATGCGATGTCTGTGGTGAGCATGCACAGTCCAACGCGACACGTGCCTTACCTTCGCTGTTGACCGTCAAACACAACCACCCCATTACTACCAATGTTCACATTATTTTGCCTATCCCCTGTATATTTAAAAGCCACTGGTTCACCCAACTTAAATCGTTGTAGAAGGGGTTCGCAGCTCGTAAAATATTGGAAACTGCTGAGACAGGACATTACCGATTTTTAAATACTGAGGGGATAGAAATACTGCAGCAAAACTGGAAGACGTCAGCGAGAACTGCATATGTAGCCGTTATTATGTCTTAACGCCGGAGAAGATAGCTAATAGGTAATGTCTGCACAGGCAAGTCTGTTGTATAGACTCCAGCACAGTCAAGCTATCAGTCATCAAGTGACGCCTTCTGAAGCGGCATGGAAATCTAATAAAGAGCTGTCTGCATTATAATGTTCAGACAGGGCTGTGGTTGATCATCTGAACACAAGCCTTACCCATCGAGCTGACGAGGGCAACACTATGGCTACTACTAAAACCCTGGGTTCGATGTGGAGCGATGGTGGGGTGGGTGGATTGCTGTGACCTGTTATGGAGTTATGAACAACTGAAGGCTATGGCGGGACGAAGCCTCTCCGTCGCTTCTAGGTCCCCAGTTTGATACATTACAATACAATACAATACGGCAACTACTTGGACTTATACGATGCTCCCCAGGTCTGCGCAGGAAGATTAAAACTGATTCATTCCACGAGCCGATGAATTGTGCTTTTTCAAAAGTGCTGAAAAGATCCAGGAAGATACCTCTGGCGTTTCCACTGACGTGCAGAGTCATGCTGTGATCAGCGCTGTCGTGTCTTGGTGACACATCACGTGTCCCAGACAGTGTAGATTCTAGCTCCCAAATTGAGGTAGGGCGATTGTAAACTTCATCGTTCTTAGAACTAAAGTCATGGTCATCTTACCAGTGATCGCTCCATGTTTACAAAAAGTTGGGTCCTGTCTAGTGCTAGCCGTTATGTGGGCGAAGTGTTCAAATGGTTCAAATGGCTCTGAGCACTATGGGACTTAACATCTGAGGTGATCAGTCCCCTAGAACTTAGAACTACTTAAACCTAACTAACCTAAGGACATCACACACATCCATGACCGAGGCAGGATTCGAACCTGCTACCGTAGGGATCGCGCGGTTCCAGACTGAAGCGCCTAGAACCGCTCGGCCACTACGGCCGGCGGCGAAGTGTTCATAATCCGCACAGTGTCAGCTTTGTCGGTCTGGAGAACAGCCTTTTTCATTACAGCAGTAGTTAGGCACCTTGCACCCTTTCCTGAAATCCTACGGGTGGTCTCTCATACAAGCATAACTGATGGCTGTATGACGTCTAGATCGCTTAAATATTTATTACGCCACTTTGAGCATATCTTCCGATCCGACAAATTCCATTAGAAAGCTTCGTACAGAAATATAATAAACATATTTAGGCACTTCGAACACTATAGAGTCAAATAAAATATTTCAGTTAATGTACGCCATATTTTCACATGACGAAAAAAACTGAGACTGAAAATATTGCTACCTGCTATTATTCAGGGATTTGTGGATGGAGGAGTACAGGAAATGGGGGGAGGGGCGGCAGAAAGGAAAAACATACACGAAATGCGGCGTATTCTGAAAGATTTAAAACTGATATTTTAAAAACACATGCAAGAGCACAGAAATTAAAGTTACAAAACGGTTAAAAAATGTAAAAGGGTTTATTCCTTTTCTTAAAAAAAAGTAAAAATAATATGAAAAATACGAATCTATGCAGCGACCGTCATAACCTATAACACTAAAAAAAGCGTAAAATATTTATGCACTTAATTTAGTATTTAAAAGAAATTTAATAAAAAGGCAGTCTAATAAAACACAATTGCTCGTATTAAAATACTTTATGTATACAAACAAATAATAAACAGAACCATAATGAAGTACATTTTGCAAACAGGTGTTCAGGTGCCATTAATGAAAAATACAGTCAAAAAGCAGGTGTAAACGTTATAACAGTGATAACAGGTATGTAATCAGTTGTTATAAAAACAGTTAAAATGAAGTTGGAATAAAATAACGTTGTATTACAGGTGCCGGCGTCACAGCTGTGTTTACTTCGCTGTTCTCAGTAGTGGGTTGTACGCACGTCCCATGTACTCGCAGCGCTCTGTCACACGCTACTTCTCACCAAGACTGTCCTTGCACATTTTCCTTCGTCGGGAACACCGAAAAACCAACAACGGAAGGCAGCACATTTACAGGATGTTGAATGTATGTGTGAATATATCTAGTGTGCCCCTTACCTGCTCTACGAAAAATTTTAAGATTTATTTCTGGACATTTAACTCAGTGTTTAAATTACAATTATGGCGCAGGATTTCGTTAGACGTGGAGCTAGGAGGGGGGGGGGGGAGATTGTGTAAGCATATACTCTTTACCGGGTACTTTGATCTACTAACAAAAGATTACGTGTCACAGCGCATACGTAAACTAGGCAACGCAAGCACTTGCTCTGAATCTTCACATCATCAGTTTGATAAAAATAGCTACTCGCCCCACCCGAAAGAAAGAATGAACACTTCACAGATGCACTTAATAATATACAATAGAAAACATAACCGAAGATACATGTATACATACCATTCATAAGAAACATGCCTTCGGCCCATTGACAACAATTTTACAAAGAGAACACGGAAATAATTCTGTAACAATACAGTAGCTTACCAGATAGCACAATAACACCCAACTACGACTAAGATCTAAACACTACAGCGTTTATTTTGCATGTGCATTCAAGATGTTTGGGTCCAAAAGACCCAAGACGTTGTCCTGTTTCCATTAGATATTCTTTCACGTATTTGTGTTTTGAAGTCATAAATAAAATTTTAATTCAGGTCATTTAATTATCAGTCTTCCAAACTGCGAAGCAGAATAGTACAACGAAACAATAATTGAACATTAAAATAATGTATGTTTCGCTTTTACTAACCTATATCTAACTTTTCGTAACAGGTTTTACTTGTGTATGTAAGATGTTTCTTTCATGTGAAGTTTTTAAACTTAGTACACCTCACTGAACATTTGTTATCAGTTTTATCACAAACACGACATCTGCCTCTCTTCTTAATCCTTTCTTCCGATGCGGAGGGTGAAAATTCAAACTGCGCTCTTCTCTCCACAGCTTCTCTTGCAGCATTTTGTCGTGGAAGATGTCCTCGTCTCTATTTTTTCATCAATCAGCTGCTCGCGAACAGTTTCTAGGAACAATATTCTTTGTTCTTGGGTGTTTACTTTCCATTAGGGTTAACTTGTGTTGAAGAGTACACAGGAGTTATATGCAGGTAAGTCGATAACATCTGAGAACACGACAAAAGGCAATCTAACTGTATTCAGTTTTTGCTGCACATTTCACCAACATCTTGTCTAGTGTGTCCACAGCTCCTTTCGCAGCGATGTAATCCAGAATAATTTGAGGTTTTCTTTTGGTGCCATCACTGACTTTTGCATCGTGGTGCAGAGTGCTTTGCAGAATAACGTATTTGTTTTTCGTTTGGACGTATGATACAAGAGTTTTGTCTTTTGTGAAATAAATTGTTGATATTTAATTATGAATATGGTTATTTCATCAATTTCGAATGAACTTATCGAACTTTAGGAATTTCATTCAGTTTGACTAACTTCGATGTATTGCACAATGCCTTTGGCTTACATTCGTCAGTGCCTGGAGACGTTCTGCTTGTCTGATAGGTCAGATATTACATATTTTACTGTTTCACTGTGTTTAATTACAGGCCTTGGGAAGAGCTTCATTCGAAGTAACTTCTGTTTAATATGAGTAAACTGATAGCGAGCTTTAATCCTGTGTTGACGCTACGTCTTTATCCTGCGTGATCATTCAGTTCTTATCTGCTTTATTTATTAATATGCTCATTCACTTGTGTGCTTTTGTAAACAGTTCACTGACTGTAGCGAAAGACTTTCCGGGGGCAGACGGAAAGGCCTGCCTCCCCAGTTCCCCTGGCGAACAAATTTCAGGCATTATCTGCAGTCGCTTGCCTTGTTTCAGGGGAAACATCTCGACTTGCAGATCTGGGCAGTCACAGAAGGTGGGATTAATGGTACTTGGGCGCTTAATGGGGCCGCTTAGACATATGGCTGCCAAGGAGGGGAAGAAGTTCAGCGTGCACTCTCATTCCGGGGGAAGTATTCCCAGATGTGGAGCTGGTGCTTCCGAGTGCCACGAAGAGTACAGCGTGTAGCCAGCTGCAAGTGATTGGATATGATAGTAAAGATGTGTGTCGCTTAGGATTGGAAGAGATTCTCTCTGGTTTCCCGCGACTAGCTGAAGTGTTAAAGTCTGCCAGTCTTGCTTGCGAGATGAAGGCGGAGCTCTCCATCTGTAGCATCGTCGACAGGACCGACAGTAGACACTTGGTACAGAGCCGAGTGGAGGGCCTCACACTGTTCTGGAACCATGTAGGCTGCAGCTTCCTCGACATGTGCCATTGGGTGGGGGGTTTCGGATTCCACCTAGTAGGTCAGAGGTTTACTACGCACAAGAGGCAGGTGTAAGTGTAGTGGGGACTGTGTGATATGTTAGCTAAGAATGTCTCGGGAAAGTGCAGAAAGGGTGTCAGTCTAAAAGGGTGTAGGGCAAGAACAGGACGAGGACAGACCTACAAACAGTCATTAATGTAGTTCTAAATTGTTGTACTGTGGTGAGAGGGAACTACACTTCCAAGCGCTAATACAAAAAACAGAATTTAATCGTTCTATGTACAGGAAACTGGCTAAGGCCGGAGATAAGTTCATCAAATGGTTCACATGGCTCTGAGCACTATGGGACTTAACTGCTGAGGTCATCAGTCCCATAGAACTTAGAACTACTTAAACCTAACTAACCTAAGGACATCACACACATCCATGCCTGAGGCAGGATTCGAACCTGCGACCGTAGCGGTCGCGTGGTTCCAGACTGTAGCGCCTAGAACCGCTCGGCTACTCCGGCCGGCGATAAGTACATACCAAACTTTTCAAAGGACCTAACGGTGTTCAGGAAGGACAGACTAACTTCTATTGGTGGTGGAATGTTTGTTGCTTTAAGAAGTAGTTTACCTTGAAGTTATATTTCCGGTGAGTTAGTGTGTGTAGAGGTTACTGTTGCATCCGCGACCGAACGAAGCGCGGCGGGACCAAACGGGAGCGGCCCGCAAACAAACAAACGAACGGGAAAGGACGGACACGAACAGCGACGGACGACAGAGCAAGACATGACGAACAGAGCAAGAAGCTACGGGGTCACTAGCGACAACCTAACGAATCCACACGGAAACAAAGTAAAGTAAACACACTGTCTGTAGGCAAAATGTCGGACCAGGAACGCGCGCAGCCACGGCTTATGGCGCGACGGCTGCAGAGACCTCTATTGGTAATCGAGGTCCATGCCGTTTGGCGCGGATTCGAAACCCGCAGCGCTCGGTACCAGAGTTACTCTTGACAGACGGAATAAATTAATAGTTGGTTCCTTTATCCGACCACCAGACTCACATAATGCAGTTGACGATCAGTTAAAGAAAATTTGCGCCTCATTTCAAATAGGTACCCCACTCAAACAGCTAGAGTGGGTGGTGACTGCAATTTGCCTTAGTTATGTTGGCCGAAATACGTGTTTACAGAAATTGGTAGGCATAAAATATCGTCAGAAATTGTACTGAATGCTTTGTCCCAAAATTATTTTGAGCAGTTAGCTCATAAGCGCACTCCAGGTGTAAATCTTTGCGAAACCATACTTGACTTCTTACAACAGGTAGCCCCGAATAAATAGGGAGCATCACGATAGCTAAAGGGATTAGTGACTATAAAGCCGTTGTAGCAAGACTGTGACCCGTCGTGACTTTCTCGCAATGTATCGGTATCACTGTTCTTCTGGTCTTTCACGAACATGTTGCCGTTGGAACTCAGCGACTGCTGATGTGACAGTTCCAGGTGTGGTGGACGGTCAGATTTGCAGTATGAGCTGAAGAATGAAGCTGTATCGAGCTCTCTGTGGGGCCTCTTCCCCTTGATGCAAACTGTTGGTGGGTGACCAATGTTGCAGTCATATCACCTTTTTGGTGACCAATGTGGCTTGTGGTGTGATTTATCGAAAGGGCACCAAGCTGTCAGGGTATTGTTCACCGTCATTTAGGTCTGTCTCCCTTCTTTTTGTTGGTTACTGATGCCATTCTCTCCAGGGTATTCAAAGGGCAAAGTGATTGCAAGATTTGGTAGACATTTTAGATTAATTCATTGGCTGATATCTCGTTGTAATTTGTTTTATGTATTAACCTTACGTATCAGTTGTACTTCTGAGCCTTTAGCCAGTGTAAAACGCCGTATTCCAGAAGAAAGCTTATTTTGAAGATTAGTGTTGCGCATTAGTATCTGCGTCATCTGTTCCAGTCCGCCTTCCCTTGATTCTTCTGATTTTTTAAGTAAATGACTGGTCATGTGATTTAGGTGTAGTGAAATGTTTAGTATTACCAGTTATCACGGATGATTAATTGTTCCTGTCAGAAATTGTCTGTACTGCTATTTTATTGGCCTATTTATATCTATTGTTGTTCTGGTTTCTTTGAAACTAGTGCTAAGGGTCCATGCTGCCTGAGAAATTATTTAGTGCGTCTGTTTTATTTAAGTGGCTGGGATAAATTTTAGTCTGCTCCAGGACGCATTTGTTCTCTCCGAACCGCTATGGGCTAACGTGCGATCTGGTGAGCCTTGAATGTGATGCGGGTATAAATGGTTCAAATGGCTATGAGCACTATGGGACTTAACATCTATGGTCATCAGTCCCCTAGAACTTAGAACTACTTTAACCTAACTAACCTAAGGACATCACACAACACCCAGCCATCACGAGGCAGAGAATATCCCTGACCCCGCCGGGAATCGAACCCGGGAACCCGGGCGTGGGAAGCGAGAACGCTACCGCACGACCACAAGATGCGGGCAATGCGGGTATACTTGAGGCTGTTTCAATGGTTTGTTACAAATGAATCTTTTTTTATTTTACTGCTAATATAATTTTTTTGAGTTATTTGTAACTGGTTTCTTAAATCTTTTCGTTAACTTACTAAAACGCAGTTAAGTTGTCATAGTTTTAATGGTAACTTTATCATTGTTACCGTGCACATTAATTCTGCCCTAAGCGTTATTTATTTGATGCTCGGCTGTGTGTCGGAATTCTGTCTAATTAGAATTATTCGTGCTGCAGGAAACTATCGTTAATAATCTCCTGTACGCCATTGATGGTCCGTGTTACCCAGGATCGGGTCCTGCTTACTCACGCCCCGCCGACTTGCTTAGTCGGCTGTTTACGTCATTTGGACTGCACACAATCGGCGACTCTCACGGCTGCCTTTCGTGCTGCTTCCTCCAACCGCAGCCGCACTACTTAATAGTCCTGTTGAAGTTAAGTTTGTACTTGAATAATTCTGAATTTATATCGGTTAGCTTGTGGCATTCACCTTATCCAAATTTTAGTGTCGTAACTTAATTATTCTTGTGTTACTGCAAAATGTGTTAAATCTTCAAGTGATGTGTGTTTTTTGGGATAAAGTTACCTTGCCTGGATAATGGTGCTAAGCTTGTTTTAATTTATTTACGTATGGTTTTAGGTTTTCCAATCAGTCAAGCTCAAATCCTGTTTTATTCTCACCATTTGTTAATTAAGGCGGCGGTCATCTGTACTGGTTCTGTTATTTAGATTTACGTCTGCCTTTATTACGGCTTTACCCTAATTACGTTGTGTCTTATGCAGGGAGTGTGTTGCCTTAAAGAGTATTGTCATCTTGTATTAAAGTTAACTTTAAATTTTCTGTAAATTATTTAAACTGACACTGAATTTTAAGTGACTCTCACTGCTTGGCCTTTTAATTGTTATAAAAATAAATAAAAGCTTATCTGGCTGCTGTGTGACTGAAACAGTGAAAAAAATTAGTGTTCTTCCAGTGAATGAAGTGTGTAAAATTCCCGCTCGTCCGGCTCTTCCCGGTTTTCCTTCCTGGCTTAATTAAGAGGCCGTAATTATAACCATTCCAGACTGAATACCATAACAACCAAATCCACCAAAAATAAACGCAAAATATATCTGTTTAAGGAAAGCAGGCCGGCCAAAGTGGCCGCGCGGTTCTGGCGCTGCCGTCTGGAACCGCGAGACCGCTACGGTCGCAGGTTCGAATCCTGCCTCGGGCATGGATGTGTGTGATGTCCTTAGGTTAGTTAGGTTTAACTAGTTCTAAGGGGTCTAATGACCTCAGCAGTTGAGTCCCATAGTGCTCAGAGCCATTTGAACCATTTGAAGGAAAGCAGATTAGGATTTGCTTGATGCCTTCTTAAGAGACAGTCTCCACTCCTTCCAAACTGACTGGGAAAGTGTGCATCAGACTTGGCTCAAATTCAAGTGAAAAAAATGGTATTGATCCCCATGGTATATCGATCCACATTGTACACAGAACGGGTGGGTACACTGCTGCGGAAGCAATAGGACCATTGTTGCCCAACGAAAAAAGCACGAGAAATTTAAAGAACGCAAAATCTTCAAGAATGGCACTAAAATTAGAGTGGACCTCAATGTGAGAAGCTTTTAGTTGTTTCCACAACGAAGCTCTATCGAAATCTGGCAGAAAATATAGCGATATTCTGGTCATATTTAAAGAACACCTGCAGCAAAACACAATACATTCGTTGCACGATAACAATGATAATTTACCATTAACAGTGCCACTAAAGCGGAGTTACTACACACGGTTTTCGGAAATTCCTTTAGCAAAGAAGGCGATGCAAATATTGCTGAATTAGAATCAAGAAGTGCCAATATGAGTATCTTAGAAGTAGATATCTTCGTTCTAGCAAAGCTTAGAGCACTTAATAAAGGCAAGGCCTCCGTTCCAGATTGTATACCAGTTAGGTTCCTTTCAAGGTATGCTGAAACAATAGCTCCATAAGTAGCAGTCATATACGACCGCTCGCTCGATGAAAAATCCGTACCGAGAGTTGCACGGGTCATAGCTATACACAAGACAGGGAATAGAAATAATCCGCTGAATTACAGACCAACATCACTGATGTCTCTTTGCAGCAGGTTTTGGGTCATGCCGGCCGGTGTGGCCGTGCGCTTCTAGGCGCTTCAGTCTGGAACCTCGTGACCGCTACGGTCGCAGGTTCGAATCCTGCCTCGGGCATGGATGTGTGTGATGTCCTTAGGTTAGTTAGGTTTAAGTAGTTCTAAGTTTTAGGGGACTGATGACCTCAGAAGTTGAGTCCCATAGTGCTCAGAGCCATTTTTTTTGGGTCATACATGAATTACCTCGAAGAAAACGACTTATTGACAAATAGTGAGCACGGACTCAGAAAATATCGTGCTTGTGGAACACAACTAGCTCTTTATTCACAAACGACGTCTAATCAGATTGACTGGCTACGGAGTATCGCCTCAGTTGTGCCACTGCTCTCTTGATTTCCTGTCACAAAGACCACGGTTCGTAGCAGCTGATGGGAAGTCATCGAGTCAAACAGAAATGATGTCTGGCTTTCCCCAAGGAAGTATTGTAGGCCCTCCGCTGTTCCTAATCTATATAAATGTTTCAGCAAATAATTTGAGCAGCCCTCTTAGATTATTTGCAGATGATGCTCTCGTTTATCGTCTCGTGAACTCATCAAACGATCAAAACCAATTCCAAACAGACAGGATATTGTTTTGACTCTAAATAACGAAAATTAGCAGTCATACACAAGAGTACTGAAAGGAATGTGCTAAATTTCGGTTACACGATAAATCACATAAATCTAAGGGCTGTGAATTCTGCTAAAACATAGTGGTTACAATTACGAGTGCTTTAAACTGTCTTGGTTCGACATCTAGGACTAAATTAAAGCTCTGAGAAGTAGAACAACTTTGGCGTGGCTAGATATAAAACGCCGAGCACAGCGGCTCTTTGAGGCGAAGGTGAGGCCGGAGAACGAGTACTTTCTTGCGGAGAGAAGAGGCTGAGACATAGAGCAACTAACCGTACGCCATGGGCTGTGTGTTGTGTTCCCTGTGGACTGGCGGTTGTATTTGCCGGTGTTGGGCTCTGTCAGGCTCTACGAAGACCCCAATGTCTCAGCGCCTGCGCTCGGCGCGTGTTAGCTTGGCTCACTTCCAAGTGTGGACCGCGCTTTCGGCAAATGCAGTTGCTGTTTGTTTCCTATATAGGCACCGCCCCATATATTGCTTGTGCAACTAGTTACTGCCGACAGCGTGTGGAACACAGTAAGCCTTGGATAGGTCCGTCGGTGTGGTTAATATACATGGGAATGGAATTACAGCATTAGCGATGAAGGACGCAGTGAGAGTTTTATTATTGATAAGCACTAACCTGCTCTAAATATAATGCTCTGAAGCAAAATAGTGAAAAGCTCGCCATCGTGGTTATCACATAGATTTAGTGTTCGAATAGTAACACGAAGAAAAGACCTTTACTTAAATTTAAAGAGCGCAGGGCGCCAAGTGATTTAGATGCTGCTTATTGATATTTAAATTTGATGGTTGAATTGGTTAACTGACCCATCTAGCTCTCACTTTACTCGAAGCCTCGTGGTTTCAAGGTTAAAAATACTTTATTGGCGTTGCCTGGTTGTTGTAAATGTTTAACAGATGTTGTGTTCTGAAACTGTATTACTGAAGTTGATGTTAGGCTAAACTGGAAACCATAGAGATGACATGCATAAGTGTTAAAAGCCGAGAGGCAAATCTAGAGTACGTGACGCCGTGCAAATGGGGTTCCTTTTGGAAAAGAGTCGTCTGATTTCCACTTTCTATTAATGACATTGGTCTACTTCCCGTTTCATTGTTTACCCTTTTAAATGATATAAATTTGCTGATAAATATAGTTTGTCTTCTTATTTTATGGTAAAGGTTTACCTAGAGGATGTCCGCCCCCGGTAGCTGAGTGGTGCCGACCCGGTAGCTCAGCGTGTTCGGTCAGAGGGTTAGCTGCCCTCTCTAATTAAAAAAAAAAAAAAAACTGAGTTAATCGATCAACAACGAACCTAAACTTATGTCGTACGACGTCCGCCCCGAGCAGATTCAACGAACAAAAGCGAACAAAATGAGATAAAAAAAGTGGTCAGCGCGACACAACGTCAATCCTAAGGGCCTGAGTTCGATTTCCGGCTGGGTCGGAGATTTTCTCCGCTCAGGGACTGGGTGCTGTGTTGTCCTATTCATCATCATTTCATCCCCATCGACGCTCAAGTCGCCGAAGTGGCGTCAAATCGAAAGACTTGCACCCGGCGAACGGTCTACCCGGCGGGAGGCCCTAGTCACACGATATTAAAAAAACCTAGAGGATTTTTTTAAAGATTTATGAAACCTTTTAAAGTTGAATGTTTTAAATGTTGGGTGTTTGTTTATATATTATGAAATTTACTATAAATTTTGGCTACTGTTTCACTGCAAAATTCACTAAAATTCAAATTTAAACTGTTATGATTTGGTAATGAAAGTAAACGAATGCTTTGCTTGAAGTACAAGAGTTTTCAGCAAACAGTAATTCTGGAATTGCCAGCCTCTGGTATTTACCACAACAAATAAGTTCTTTCAAAATGTGGTTAAACATTCGCTGTCCGAGCGCCTCCCCCAATCAGCAAACTTGAAACTGCCTGTTTGGTCCAAAATAAATATTTGTCCGTTTAAAACTCTGTCTGAACTTAGGTTTTACAAGAAACGTAAAAGCACACTTAGAAGGAGCAAAAGGTCTGCTAAAGAGGCTGCCTACACTACACGTGTTAGTCCTCAATATTTCCTGCGCGGTGTGAGGTCTGCATCAGATAGGATCGACGGAAGACATCAAGAAAGTTCCTAATAGGGGAAACTCGTTTTTTACTTTCGCAGACAGTCATGGATACGATAGGCGAGTTGTGAAAATATTTTGGTGGCGCCCACCTACACAGAAATTTTCACTGTAATAAAATATGAGAATGATTTAAAGTTCATTTTTCCTGCGCCGTGTCGGAGAGTGGAACGCCAAAGAGATACCTTGAAGGTAGTTCGATGAACCCTCTAACGTTGCCAGGGTGGTCATGTAGATGTAGGTACTTCTATAAGGTGTTATGGAAGTGGAAATGAGCGTATGGCATTGTTGGCCGGGAGGCCCCATCTGGGGAAGTTCGGCCGCCGAGTGCAAGTCTTATTTCAGTCGACGCCACATTGGGCGACTTGCGTGCCGGTGATGAGGATGAAATGATGATGAGGACAATACAGCAACCAGTCTACGAAGGGAGAAAATCTCCAACCCGGGCGGGAATCGAACCCGGACCCGGTGCAGGCACCACCGAATCCTTAAATTTTCAAACGAACCGCGTACAGAATTTGGGTTGTTTACTCGGCCTCCGATAGTTATGTAGCAACAAACTTAAACTGACGACTGATTTAACAATGCTTAACACTTACTTAAACGCCCAGTATTGCTGCAATTATTTGGTCTCGTCCAGATTAAGCAGTTTTGCAAGTAGAAATATTGGAAAAAAGTTTGAAATTCACACACTAAATGTTAAATTATGTATTTTATGATAATTTCATTATGTATGATAGGATAGTCTATAGCGCACCCATAGTTTCTTAAGTCTACATGTTACTTTTAACGCTTTAAAAATCTGTTTTAATTTTTTTTTAAAAGTTGTATAACTAATTATTTGTTGCTCTTGCCAATGTTTTTGAAATATCAGTTTTAAATAATTCGTAGCACGCTGTTATCTACCACGTTTGCCTATATTTCTCCCCAATGTCCCTGTAACCCGCTGTCCCATAAATCACTATATAATAGCTAAAAGCGTTATGATAATTTCAGTCTTTTTTACCATGTGACGAAGTGATGTATATTCGCTGAAAGATTTTAGTTGACTTCATGGTGCTCCAAGTTCTAACTGTTTCTGGTATATTTCTTTACGATGTGAATGTCTAAGGTCATTTTTCAGTAATGTATTGGTCGCCGTTCCAGCGGCAGTATGTCGGGGATACGTAATAAGTTATTATACAAACATTTACAAAGGTCGCATACTTCCAGTTGACAATTTGTCAGTTTTTAAGAATCCTACTGCGCCTTCCACGATCTCTTATAAGTACTTTTTTTTAAAACTTTTTTATAAAAACGGCGGCGTTTCGCTCTCAAAACCTGGAAGGCTGCGAGGTTTCCAGCAAGTGGTGTGAACTTAGACCTACGCATGGCCGCGGCTGTCCATAACTGCGAAGCGACATTTTGTACTCCGCCTCACAACACCCTATATGTAAGTTTCCTGACGGTTTAGTAAAGGATGAATCCATGGTGTAGTGCATAATTGCGGTAACATTAGCCACCCATTCCTGTACTCCCTCTCTACGTTCACATACTGCAATGCAAGATGGGTATAAAGCATCACTTTGCCTTTTTGAGCACATTTCCTGTCGGGTATTTCTGGCTGGAGCATCCATATCGGCAAATGCTCACCAGACTGTAGATTGTCGATTCTTTCCCACAGAGCAGTGTGCGCGAGAGTGGGTAGGCACAATGAAAGATCGATGGCCGAACTAAAGTGCGATCTCTGGCCCATATTCAGAAGATGCAATCTTCTGGTAAGTCTGCTTGTAAATTGGCTGATAATGAGGCAGGTTGAGGGAACATGCAGTAACTCTGTGCACTGTATTATCAACTGTTGGAGGATATTGTTGACAGTGTGAGGGGTGGAGCATTATGCATTCTCTACAAAGAAGGCTGCTCGTCATTCAGGTCTCCCGGCACTTGTGTCGTTTTTTCTGTGGAGGCTACAACCGCATAGTTCAGGGATGCAGATACTTAAAACGTGTTTCTTGTAAACATAACCATGGGTGCCTTCCCTAAGCTGGGCATATGACTTCCTCCACATCAGTTCTTAACACACATACATTCCATTTTACGAGGCGTATTCGGAAAGTAAAGTCCGATTGGGAGCGAAATGGAAACTACTGCGAAAATCCGATGCAACTTTGCACAGAAATGTTGGGCAGTGTCTTTAGTGTGCCTGTCGATCGATTCACGTCGCTTTTTCCAGTTCAGAGCGCAATGTGATCACGTAGAAATGCCTAAAACAACAGTGTCTCCCCCGCCAAGTATGTGGATCTAGTGAGAGATTTCACTTGAAGCTATGCAGCCCAATGTAAATATCATGCGGTTCTTTCTTCAAGAAAATTTTCAGCCGCATTCTGTAGGGACATTGAAGACGCTCCTGCACCGTTTTCGATGGGAACTGTTTGATCACACACAATACAGCCCTTAATTGGCTCCATACGCTGTTCGTTTCTGCACACATGAACCGATGGCTACGAAGACAACATTTTGGCACAAATATGGATAGACAGACCAGCGTAGAGAATTGGCGGAAACCACAGGCGGCTGCTTATGTGACGAGGGTACTGGGAAGTTTCTATAACGCCACGAGATACGTTTAAGTCGGAGCGGTGACCGTTTAGAGAGGTAGCTGGAAGGTGTGGATAAGTCTTGCGTATAAAAAGTTTTTGCCTATCATTGCTCAATTTCGATCCATCTACCTATAGGGACGGATTAGTGTCTTGAGTTTGTCTGTGGCTTTTGCCAGCTGCGTGGGTGAAATAACTCAATTTGTTCGTGGGCGTTTCTTTTGGCAGGGTCTCCTTCGAAGAGTTGTTCTGAAATATAGTTTTGGCCAGTGCCTTTTGTAGTAGTTCAGCTTCAAGTGATGTGGCAGTTTCCACCTTGTGTGCCGTTCCTTAAGCGCTTAATGGATTTTAGTGCGCCTCCTTCAAATTATAATCCTTTACATCATAACCAAAAACAAATTCTGCTGCATAATAAGTATCCTATTACTCCTGGACATTCGTCTTTTAGCTGAACCATTCTACGGAACAAATTCTGCAGCACAATAAGTATCCTATTACTCCTGGACATTCGTTTTTTAGCTGAACCATTCTGCGGAACATCTGAAGCCTTTTATATGAGTAGGTGTTACTGCTACCAGACGGTAAACACATCCCGTTAGGAATATTTTACTGTAATAGATTTACCCTGATGTTCGCAGTAGCAGCTATGAAACAACAGTCCACCCGGGCAAAGTTCTCTTGCCTTATACGAGGGTTGGAACTTTAATAGTGTCAACTATTTATTTACAGCTCTTAAAGAAAAGATACGTATTTCAAAGTTTTACTGACATTCAAAGTAGTCACCGGCATTATGTATAACCAGTTGCCAGCGATGTGGAAGTCGTAGGATACTCTTAGCAGTGCCAGTTGTGTTGACAGTTCGAGCGGCGCGGTCTATTGCCCGACGAATTTGTAGCAGTTCTGAAGCGAATGCCGTGAAGTGTTTCCTTCAGTTTAGAAATCCAGTTGAGCTCACGAGGGTTTAAGCCAGGGACTGCAGTACGTGGTATAGCACTTACCAGCCCCATCACTCAAACAAATCAGTTACAGCTTGCACTGTACGTGCTTGAGTATTGTCCTAAAAATTATGGTCAGGACCTGCAGAAAGTTTCATCACCTTCTGTCTCTATGCGGTTCATTTTTGCAACAAAACCTACGACCAGCTTAGAGACTTTCTGCAGGAGCTGACCATCATTTTGCAGGACAAATGGTTCAAATGGCTCTGAGCACTATGGGACTCAACTGCTGTGGTCATAAGTCCCCTAGAACTTAGAACTACTTAAACCTAACTAACCTAAGGACATCACACACATCCATGCCCGAGGCAGGATTCGAACCTGCGACCGTAGCGGTCGTGCGGTTCCAGACTATAGCGCCTTTAACCGCTCGGCCACTCCGGCCGGCCTTTTGCAGGACAGAGCTCAAGCACGTATAGTGCAAGCTGTTACTGATTTATTTGACTGATGGGGCTGCTAAGTGCTGTACCACCTAGTGCACGCCGGCAGCTGTGGCCGAGCGGTTTTAGGCGTTTCAGTCCGTAACCGCGCTGCTGCTACGGTATCAGGTTCGAATACTGCCTCGGGCATGGGTGTGTGTGACGTCCTTAGGTTAGTTAGGTTTAAGTAGTTTTAAGTCTGATGACCTCAGATGTTAAGCGCATAGGGCTTAGAGTCATTTGAACCACTTTGAACCTACTTCACTTCCCCGATTTGAGCCCTCGTGAGTTCAACTACATTTCTAAACTGGAGGAAACACTTCATGGCATTCGCTTCTGATCAGTAAAACTTCGAAATACGTATCTCTTTTGTACGAGCCGTAAATAAATAGTTGCCACTATTGAAGTTCCAACCCTCGTATGTACAACTGAAGTGAGACAGGTTGTTCAGAGTTTGCCTGCTAACGATTGTTTAACCAGGTGGTTGTCAAACTGCGATACGCAATTCGCGTAAGGCCCTAATCAACTGTTCGTGCAGCCAGCCGTTCTCAGGCGTATTTTATAATAATATGCATCTGGCAACTAACACCCGAATCCAAAACCATCATCAAGAGTTTGTTAAAGAGTGTAGCTCTCCTGCTCACTAAGAAATAAAAGTACAGTAATATTTAGATGTGCATAATTTTACCTGATGTTCGTGAATTCGGCCGTGAACTAAGTACAGTTCAGTGCTTAGCTCAAGGACAGAGGGATTAGTTGTGCGCCCATTGAAAAGATAGAGAAAACGAGAGGGGGAACAGTCTATTGTTTCTCTTACAATAGGCCAACTGCCAGCTTGACTCTTACCTATCGGGTGCTATGGTATAAATCTCAAACGGAAATAACATGTATACCTGAATGAGAACTGTACAGACGGTCGTTTTCAAATACGGACCATATTTATGGCAAGTAGCACAAAATTAAATGAAGACTGTTGTTATATAACACAATAGGCCTATGTAGCAAAAAATGACATTCAAATTACTTGGTAAACAGTTGTAATTATGTCTCATATTGCATAATGTACTTCGCTGTAAGTAAAATTAGTGTTATTAATCAGTCAATCATCCACTCACACAGACAACGCAACAACACTTCTTTAGGCAGTTGTGTCACAGGCAGCGGTGGGAAACAGTGTTCCGAATGGTGCCACTTTTTAACGATCCGCATTTGGGGAATGGTAGAAAACTTACCGTGCCCCCACTATAGCTAGTCTACTAGGGGCTCAAATCATACTAATTTACGTAAGTTAGCAATGAGTAATAAGATCGCCGCGCGGGCTATCCGTGTGGTCTGCGCCTTGCCGCGGTTCGTGCGGCTCCCCCCCCCCCCCCCCCTCCGCGTCGGAGGTTCGAGTCCTCCCTTAGGCATGGGTGCTTGTGTTCACCCCGCAGTAGCTTACCACCGCCGGCATGGGGCCGAGCGGTTCCAGGCGCTACAGTCTCGAACCGCGCGACCACTCCGGTCGCAGGTCCGAATCCTGCCTCGGGCATGGATGTGTGTGATGTCTTTACGTTAATTAGGTTTAAGTAGTTCTAAGGGAATGATGACCTCAGAAGTTAAGTGCCATAGTGCTCAGAGCCATTTGAACCATTTTAACTTACCACCACCAATTAATAATAATATCGCCTACTGTGCTGCCCGAAGTGCCGCCCCACAATGTCAGAATTGGCTCTTGAGCAAAAATGGCTGGCCACCACTCCCGACCCCGTTTGCCTGTGGCACACTCACGGTGGTCGCTGAACCACGCCCAAACGGTTACGGGAGACTGACGGCGCTCACCAGTCACGAGCTCAGGATCCCCGGCTCATTAAATCCGCTCCCAACCAATGAAGTCTGAGCTCTAGAGGCACTCGCCATTTAAAACGACCAGGGAAAGACGTGGTTTAGATCACGAACAAAGTATGCATTACTTCCTTGTAACATCAGGTCACCAGAGTCAAATATCTGTTTCACGGAGACACTCCAGATCACTTGAATTTCATGAAAAAGGTGCACTTTCACGATCTCTGAATTCAGAATATACTCCAGCTAAAAATGTAAATACAAAGTAGTTACTGGATTACTTTGATACCCAGCAAAGTAAAAATTAGTTGCATTTTAAATAATAAAGCATTTTTGCCCGTGTGGAGTTGATAGTCTCCCATCGGGCGCCTCCCCAGGTGGCGGATAGGGGAATGCTCTCCAGATATGGAGGGAACCGGGGAAATAAAATACCCGGGGTGGACCAAAACTATCAACCGAAATCCACTAACGTCTGCCTGGTATCCAGCGTCTGTTCACCTAGATGGTGCGGCTGCAGCAACCTTCTTGATCTCAACAATGAAGTCGTATTCCTCGTGATCTTTCCTGGGAAGAACCACCACCAAGTTAGTTTTCAACTTGAAAACCAAACATGATGGTAACACAAGGAATGAATCCACTACCCCGGGCACCAGTCGCAAGGCTGGCTTTACCTGGTCATCGGATTCCGGGGGACCAGGAGCAGCATGTTACGCCTAAGGTTGAGAAACAGACGACGTCCAAATTATTACACACAAAACAAAGACACTTCATTGGTACACTTAATACTAATACTCTTTTCAAACTGGGCAAAAGCAAACAACTTACAGACGTGCTGCAAAAATTCCAGATCAAAATCCTTGCAATCCAGGAAACACGATTTACGGACGAAAACCATTTTGATACAGACAACTACAGGATCTACAAAGGAAAACCAGCAGTTAAAACTAATGAGAAAGGACTCAAACAGTTTGGCACAGCATTTGCAGTCCACAAATCTATCAGCGACTCTGTCATTGACTTCTAGTCTGCCTCAGAACGTATATCAACGCTCTCCGTCAAATCGGTCAACAAAGCATATACCTTGATCAACGCACACGCACCCACAAATACCTATAACAAGAAGAACCGCCAGAAAGTGGATGACTTCTGGAATGACATTGAAGAGACGACAAACAAAATTGCCAAAGACCATGTAATAATCTTGTTAGGCGACTTTAACGCACAATTAGGTAAAGAGAAAAAATACAGGAAAATCACCGGAATCCATACAGCTCACAAGAGAACTAACAATAATGGGGAAAGATTGATAAGCTTTTGCGAAAATTTCGGCCTCGTAATTATGTCAACACAATTCAAAAAACCCAACAAGAAACAGTATACTTGGAAGTCGCCCAACACAATGTTGGGTGAATTCCAGATAGACCATGTGGCCATCTCCAAGAGTAACACAGCAGAAATTCTGAATGTGAAAACGAGAAGAGGATTTTTTGATTCAGACCACCAGCTTCTACACATAAAGACCAGATTACAACCCAATAGAAAAAAGCCAAAACTAAACAAAGTGCTGAGACCAGACCCCAAATACATAAAGCTCAACAAGGAAAACATCGTACAGGAAATTAGTCAGACAAACACCACAAACTGGACAGAACTTGTGGACGTCCTCAAATCCACGATGAAATTGGGTCAACCCCCGAGAAGGAGAAAACACAGGTGGTGTGACCAAGCAATAGAAGAAAGGACCAATGCCTGGAAAAACTTCAGTAGTCACAAAACATCAGAAAAATGTCAACAATTTCTAGTAATCGGAAAACAAACATCGAAGACTATTCGGAGGGAAAAAAGAAATTATGACAAACGGCGACTAGATGAGATAGAACAAGATGTTAAGAAGAAAAACACCGGGAATTAGACGTTTAAAGAACATATTGCAGGATACCAGCCACCCAATCTTTGTTTCAAGAAACCGGATGGTTCACTAGAAACTAACACGAAGAATAACTGCCAAATCCTCGCAGACTATTTCAACAAACTTCTCAACTGCGAAAGACCTACAGAGGATATACACTACGAGACGTCTACACCAAATCCTGACGCTAAACCGCCAACCATCAACGAAATAGTAGAAATTATCAATACACTGAAAAACAATAGAGCCCCAGGAGAAGATGGAATTATTGCAGAACCATGGAAACTAAATGATGAAAGATTAACAGGAAAAATTGACAAAATCTTATTAAACATTTGGGAAACAGAACAGATCCCTTCTGAATGGAAATGCGCACTCATCCATCCACTCCACAAAAAAGGGGACAAAACTGAACCAAATAATTACAGGGGTATCTCACTCGTACCGGTCACATATAAAATCCTATCAAAAGTTCTCGTGAATGGATTAGAAGAACAAGCTGACCCACAAATAGGAGAATACCAGGCTGGTTTTCGCAAGGGACGATCAGGCAAAGAGCAGATCTGGAATCTGAAAATGATTCTGCAGATGAGAAACACCCGAAACACAGTGGTTACTTTTGTAGATTTTAAAAAGGGCTACGACTCAATAGACAGAGTAGCGCTCTGCAAGACGCTGGAAGAATTCAGCATTGACAGAAAGAAAAGAGCAATCATTCGGGAAACATTAACTGACACAGTCTCCAAGGTTAAATTTATGGGGGATATCTCGGAACCATTTGAAATCCAAACTGGAGTGCGAGAGGGGGACGGACTTTCACCATAACTCTTTAATATCATTCTTGAAAAAATTATCAGGACATGGGAAAAAGAAGTCAAAGGAATCCCAATTGGCATTAGAAAAGATAATAGATTCAATGTGAAGTGTTTAGCTTTTGCGGATGACATTGAAATACTCACAAATAATAGAAAAGAAGCCACTAACGCCATAGAGAAGTTACACGAAATTGTACAAAGATCTGGCCTTCAAATCTCATATGAGAAAACCCAGTACATAGAAAGAGTGCCACAAGACAAATTGCCTATTGTGACAACCCATGGGAAAATTGTACAAGTACCACATTTTAAGTACCTGGGAGAAATCATCCAGCCATCAGGGATCAACCTAAAGGCCAACGAGGAAAGAATAAAAAAACTACAGAAAGCATATAAAGTCACGTGGAACTATTATAACAAAAAGTCCATATCCATTAACGCAAAATTGAGGCACTACAACACTGTCGTACTTCCGGAGGCACTGTATGCATCTGAAACAACACAAATAGGTGGGCAAACTAAAATCAAAGAAATAGAGAAACAAGAAAGGAAAACTCTCAGGAAAATTTTTGGCCCGATACAAGAGCAAGGAATCTGGAAGAAGAGACCAACATCAGAATTGTATAAATACACAGACAAGATTACGGATACAATAAGGAAAAGAAGAATGCAGTTCTACGGACACATCCACAGGATGAATGAAAACAGAATTTCAAAGCGAATTCTCAAAGTCATCAACTCAGGCAGGGGAAAAACAAAATGGATAAATGAAGTTGAAGAGGACCTCAGACAAGCACACATAACAGTAAATGATGCAGAAAATAGAACTGAATTCAGGAACATCATCAAAAAACATAAATTTGACACCACAACACAGAAGAGACCAGGATGCAAATGGACAGCGGAGCGAAAGAAACAACACAGTGAACACATGAAGAAAATTTGGGCTCAGAAAAAACATAAACAATAATCATAAAGGAATTCAAGCTCAAAAGCTCTCTTTAATGGGAATAATCGAAAATAATAATAATAATAATAAAAATAATAATAATAAAGCATTTTTGGACATGCAACTGCTGTAGCCCAGGTCTCGAAATTGAGTGAGCTCTTGCATCCTCGACACTATACTGATCACAGCGAGGGCGCTGCTATGCTGAGAGCGTTAGCGTCGTCTTCAGGAGAGCCTTCTGCACATCGTCGCAGATTGCGGCGAGCCCTCGCTGATGTCTGAGGTACCGATTCGCGTTGATGACTTCGCAGTGGCGCCGCGATATCTGGACGATACTACAGATACCTCTCGTCGATAGTCGTTACAGGTTGAAAGAGGGAGGCGGAAGTCATCTGCTGTTGTCACCCCACAGCGGGTAACTTTGATAAGGAGGCAACACAGTCTCAATAGCCACAGCGCTACTCCGAACGCATAGCAACACTAACGACTTCTTAGTTGGCACATCCTCTTTGGCCAGAACGAAAAGCCGCGGGGGAGTACGTAGCTAAGAAAACTCACACTTGCGCATTAGTACCCCATGCCAACTGCTTTTCTCACAATTTGCTATGAGAAAACAATAATTCACATAGTTTGATATTTAACTCCAAAAAAAAATTTTAAGACTATCGTCCCCTCAGTACTTGAGCTTAATCCTAATGTTATCTAGCTACTACAAGTGCGGATGGAAATCGTGTTACCTCCAACAGATTTACAAAAATGTCAAAACTAGTCCTGGAATAACAATGTTTACTGATGATCGTTACCTTCAAAATATGGTTTAACCTGTGAACATGCGTTTGGGGAGGCTCCTCGGGAACGAGATGACCGAGATCAAAGTGTAAAATTTGAGCAGGGCCCTGACACTTTGTCAGGAACTTTCCCATGAACTTTTCACCGCCGCACCAGAATTTTTTACCTAAACCCGACCTCCTGTGTCAGTGAGACCAGCCATTTCCCAATATGATAAACTGATCAGCAGAACAATATGACCATCTAATAGCTGGTATGTCAAACTTTGGCAGAGATAACAACACCATTACATCGTGACATGGAAGCAATGAGGCCTTAGTAGGTCACGGGAGACAGTTGGCAACACATCTGCACACACAAGTCACTTAATTCCCATAATTTCCGAGGAGGGGGGTGATGAGCTCTGATACCACTTCCAATCACATTCCAGATGCGTCCGATCGGGTTGGGGGCCAGTACTATTAGAGCTCGCCACTGTGTCCTCGAACCACTCCATCACTCTCATTGTCTTGTGACATGGCGCATTATCTTGTTGAAAAATGCCACTGACGTCGGGAAACATGATCGTTATGAGGGGTGTAAACGATCTGCAACCCATATGCGATACTCCTTGGCCGTCATGGTGCCTTCCACGAGCTCCACCAGACCCATGGATGCCCATGTGAAAGTTCCCCTTATCATAATGAAGCCTCCGCCAGCTTGCCTCCGTCCCGCAGAACGGATGTCAAGGAGTTGTTCTCCTGGAAGGCGCTGGATTCGCATCCTCCCATCAGATTCATCATATCATGCAACGCTCTGCTATTGCACCATCGTCCAGTGCCGATGGTCACATGCTGAATTCAGTCGTAGTTGCCGATGTCGTGATATTAACACTGGCACATGCAGGGGTTGTCTGTTGTGGAGGCCCATCCTTAGGAATGTTCGGTGCATTGCGGGTTCGAACACACATGTGCTCTGTTCAGCATTAAAGTCTGATGTTAGTTCCTCCACAGTTGGCTGCCAGTTCTGTTTTACCAGTCTGCCCAGGCTACGAAGTCAGACATCTGTAATGAGGGGTGGCCGCCCAACCCTACCACGTCTGGACGTTGTTTCACCTTGGTTTCGCCACGTTTTGAAGACAATCACCACAGAACTCCTCGAACACCCAAAGTAATGCAGTTTCCGAAATTCCCAATCTGCCATTGATGAAACTCAGATACATCGAGCGCTCCCCCCCTTCTACACACGAACAACAAGCTCACTGATAATATATGCACCGTGCATGTGTATGACCAGCAGGTGACGCCGCTATCCCCTGGACTGCTATCCCCTGGACGGGTTTACATGACCTGGTCTGGTTTATATCGTCAGTAAGTTGGCGGTCGTAATGTTCTGGCTGATCAATATAGTCCCGCTCCATGATTTCACGAGCCACCTTTAGATCATTTCCAGCACGCTTCGAATTAGCACAGATTTATGCGGCGCCCGACTTGCCCGGGAGCTGGTTATTAAGGGATCATAAATTTTGCAAGCGGAGAGTGAGGGTTGAAGACAAACACAAGACTAGCAGGTACTGCCCTTTAAACTTAGTATAGCGCGATATTAAAAGCAAAGAACTATGCCGCCGGGTGTGATCACTATGACAGAACACAATCAAGACTACCCACAAACTGCGCTTCATAATTTCCACGAAGAAAGGTTTCGGGTAATATGGTGTAGTAGTGCTGTGGACCACTCATATTTCAAATCTGAAGCTGCAAAAGGCACTAAATTTGAAGGCCATGTCATTAACGGAAAATATAAATGGCAAGGCTCAAAAATTTTTAATGTTCGTTGCAAACATCTTATTGTCCCTTGAATTGTAACATTGCCAGTAGGGAGCAACCAGCGAAAGCGTGAAAACTCATCGACGCACTCAAAGGCGGACCGGTTATCCTCTAGAGCGTGCGAACGGACCCACGTAATCCACATACAATTTCTGCATGGGCTCATCAATCGTATCAGAAGACAAAACGCTTGGTCCCATATTTCATGCAGGTTTGCTAATATCGCAGGCTTTACACCCCTACACCAATGACCTAATCTGTTTATTCATTCCCTTCCAGATGAAATCCTCTCTAACTTTCATCCGTGTTTTGGAATCACCCAGATGACCATCCACCAGCAACTCAAGATCATACATGACCAGTAAAGAAAATAAATCAACGGGCAATACGACCTTATTACCTGAGTTCTCGCAGCCTGCACAACACAATAAGTTTTCCTTCTAACAATAGATCTTAACTGCTTCACCCTTCCTCATCCTTTCCTTAATAGAGCTTGACATATACCCTGCTGCATCGCAGTGTCCTTAAAAAGCAGCGGAAACCCACTAAGAATAGTAATAATTTGATTTCTTAAGGATGCTGGTGAGCTTACACTTTTCAAGGGTGAACAAAACTGCTAATGTCTCCTGCTCACACACGGCTTCCAGTAGAGACAGGCTACGTGAGGAATACGCAATAGGCTGCTTTCCGACAGACCCTTCCTGTAAAATGATGGCCGCGATCCCCGACATAGAGGCGTCATTGTCAATACAAGTGCACAGCCTAGTCTTTTATTTGATACTTCAAGGGACGTTTGTTTTGATTGTTCTGAAGGACACTACTCGAAGTTTTTTCTTTTCTTCCGAAGATAATTTAAAAATGTTACTAGTTGTGGAAAATTCGGAATAAATTTACGAAAGAAAAACGGAAGTAAAACGAGCACAGCTTTTACATTTTTCACTATGGTGCAAGAATAAATAGCCTTTTTCCGACTTTCATCAATTTTAATTCCCTTGTGAGACATAATATGACCTAAGAATAGATTTATAAAAACTAAACTAAACTCCTCCCGAACAGGTCATCAAGGCCCAACGGTACCGACCAGCCGCCGTCTCACTCTCAGCCCACAGGTGTCACTGGATGCAAATATGGAGGCGCATGTGGTCAGCACACCGCTCTCCCGGCCGAAACCGGAGTCGCTACTTGTTAATCAAGTAGTTCCTCAGTTTGCCCCACATGGACTGAGTGCATCCCACTTGCCAAGAGCGCTCGGCAGACCGGATGGTCACCCACACAAGTGCTAGCCCAGCTCGGCAGCGCTTTCTTCGATGATCTGACGGGAACCGATGTTACCACTGCAGGAAGGCCGTTGGCAAGAATGAGATATCATGCTGAGCAAATTAAGCTTTTTAAGGTTCACCTGTAAACCCGACGCTGCATAACTGCTGAAGCACCTTCCTGACATAGCCTACATGTATCTGAAAGTCACCAAATCATCAAGATAATGATACACACTCGAATTTAAGGCCAGAAAAACTCTATCAAATATATTGGACAGCTGCCCCTACAAACAACCATAATGGGACCCTTTTGTACTAGCACAGTGACCACTCTATTGCAAACGCCTTGACTGGCTTAAACTCCTTAGCTAGCGTAATTTGATAATAGGCCTCGTTTAGGTCAATGATGGTGAAGACCTTTGCCCCTTGGAACCATGAGAAACACGACTGAAAATCAGGAAGGGGTATAGATGAAGAACTACTTTCTTGTTCAGGGCCCAATAGTCAACAACTGGTCACACATTGCCATGTGGCTTAGGCGAGGAGTATCGGGAGTAGGATGGCCTGATAATTGCCTCAGCCTTAGTCATCTTTAGCTCTTTTGTCCTAGGTGGTGACAATCTGTATGGGGGATGCGCTATGAGAATATTCTCTGTCAATTCAGTTTTACATTCCAATCCTTTATTCTCACATAATCTGTCAGTTAACACATCCCTAAATTTTCACATAAATACAATCTGTTTCCTTTGTTCAGCTGATAAATGTCCAAGGTCATGAACTGTAACATTGGTATCAACTAAATTAATAACTAGGTTTTGACATCGTGTTCTTCCATTCACCAGATGCTTACAAAATTCAGACGTTTAAGTATGTATACTCAAAGTAAAATTTTCTACGACTGAGGAACTAACTCGTCCTCATGGATGAAGTCAGAACCTATAATGACCAACACACAAAAATTACGTGCCACAT
This sequence comes from Schistocerca serialis cubense, assembly GCF_023864345.2. Classification (NCBI taxonomy): domain Eukaryota; kingdom Metazoa; phylum Arthropoda; class Insecta; order Orthoptera; family Acrididae; genus Schistocerca; species Schistocerca serialis. The sequence goes on along the minus strand of NC_064639.1, from coordinate 754,794,754 downwards.
TAACTGGTGATAGCCTAGCAAAATAATTAATTTTGATATTAATTTGAATAGGGCCCAAAATCCGCATCTCTGCGGAATTGGAAAGCTTTTGAAACTCAACACCACCCGGCAATCCCCGAAGTTTACACTGGTCACAATGAGTGGAAAATCAATCTCTAGTGATCAAGAAACCCTAACTCCCAGCCATTTACAGTACGACATACAAATGGGACTCGACCACTGGAAATAGCAGTAATCTTTCTGCAAAGGGGCCTTCTTAATTATCCCCTCTTAACACATGGTGAGCTATGGTTTAATTCCCTTTATTATACAGTTCCATGCTACATGAACACACCCATAGTATTTGATATATTTTATTGATAACGAACCTGGCTGCCAGCTTGGACTACTATCTTCAGCAGTCTGCTCTACGGCTTGCATTCGAATCATCAACTCTTTTGACAGAAGCTTTGTGGTCGATCATAAAAAAGGAGCCTAGGACATATTCCATCAACGATATTTTGGCCTTTTTTCCCGTCATTACGATCAAAACACAGACTTAGAGCTATCTATGGTTCTCTTAACATACCTCTGTAACGGTTCTTCATATCGTTGCACCCCAAAATGGCCCATGGCCCCTTCAGATTAGCTCATGTCGAGCATGAATGCTCAGGTCATCATCATCTTGAACAGTTTCCAGCCCCAGACTAAGTGTGTTTGGAACATAAGCCTACTCCACATCCTTCAGCCATATATCCCATGGCTTTCCTATTGGTCGTTTCCTTCGCATCTCTATTCCTGTTGGGAGTCCATTCTTGGGAATCCATTCTTCATGAAGATCCCCTTGTTCATCATTCCCTTTAAGTGCCCATACCATCATTGCCTTGATATTTGTATCGTGCTCTGAAAGATTTCCTCTTTCACTATTTCCCTTACCCTTAGATTCCTTATCCTTTTTCTCTAGGTACTCCTATCTTACTTCTGATTAAATTCATTTCAAATGCCTGTAGTCCGCTGATACCTCTTCTTCATTACCCACGTTCAAGACGTACAGGTCATAATTGCGATGTAGTAACTTCTGTGTCTTACTTCTTTGCCTTTTTGTGGACGTCTTTGTTCCAAACCAGGCTTCCAACATTTCGTGGGAATGCTTTTGCCTCTCTGCCCCGTTCACTGACCTCTTTCTCATTTATTTCATTGTTCTCTATCACACTTCCCAAGTAATTAACACTTTCCACCTTCTTCAAATGTTCACCCATAATCCTTATTCCGCGCTTCGGTCTGTCTTGTCTAGTTGTAACCAGGATCTCACATTTGTTTACATAAAATTTCATTACATACTGTCTCACAACTTCTTCCCACGCAGCCAGGTGTTCCTGAATCTCCTCTTCCCTGTTCCCCCCAGGTCATTAAGTCATCGGCAAATACCACTCCTTTCATCTCACATGATTTCGACAAACTATCCCCCCAGAATTCAATATAATTCCTTCGCTTGGCCTCATTCAGTGCCTCCTCCAAACGCCCAACCACGATGGGGCTCAATAACTGATTCCACATTGATTGGTTCCCAAATCCTGCATCCTTTACACGATTCACAATCACTTTGAGAAACGTTGTCATTGTTGACCACACGATGTATACCAGGTGTAGGCATATGATGTACATGGATCCTTTTCAAAATGTATGAAGAAATGTGAATGAAAAGTAATTATTGTACTACATTCCTCCGAAAACTAATTATTCATAGTCAGTCTGCATCACGGTGACCACAGCAGGAGCAGAAAAAAGAAAGATATGGTTTAATAAGTTCAATTTTGATTAAATTCTCCTATTTTTGGCCAAAATAAACCTCTTCCGTTACCTGATTTTGTAGTGCTCAGTTTCAGAGCCGTTACTGAAAAGCAGACAAGCCTGGTGAGGTGGAGCGCGACAGTATGAAGAATACCACGACAAAATGTTTTGCATTACAGAAAAAAACATTGATCGGACTTCGTCACAAGTGGCTTAGACTGCATGATTCAACATGCATAGAATGAAAATCTGTATGTAATTCTGCGAGAATAGATACGTCACCAAACCAATCGTTTCCAAACGTGATTAGAAACTGAAACAGAGAAAAATTTTGGACACATCACAAGTAACAGGATTTCTGAAGGATTGCTATAAAATAAAATTCCTTTAAATATGGCCATTATTATCGGTTAAATTCTACGTAACAAGAAATGCGTCCTTATATGAAGGCGGACAGAAGAAGAAAGACGATATTCAGGAGGCTATTCCCTCCTCAGTTGTTTACTTAATTAAATAACGAAAAGCGTATTAACGATGGCTATAGAGTTACACAGATACAACGTACAACTTTATCTTTGAAGTATAAAACCAGATTAATTGATTACAATTCCTTCACTTGGGAACCCGGCAGTAGCTTTACATTTCATTTTGTTATGGTGACCCCATCGTAATAAAAGCCTACTTAGGGTTACGATTGGTTCTCCACGTAATTGGAGAAGTATCGTATCAGTCCCAACATAGTACTGGGTGGATAAGGAACACTGGGGTTGGGGGGATTGATCGGTGGATAGATTCTTATTCCTGTGACCAGCAAAGTTCTCTGAGGCCACTGCTTCCTCTTATGCTGAAATAAGAGTAACTTGTGTAACATTACTCTTCTCTATAAGAATAGTAACACAAAGCTAGTGCATATATACCTCGATTAAAGATTTTACTACAGGAAAAAATGAACACTCAACCTATTCACTGATAAAAAACCCAAAAACCTAGACTCGTCAGTTGATAAGATTGGTCTTGTTAATTTGGACTCTTCTGTGGCATCAATTTCATTTATCGGCTGTTAACAACGATACCTCCTGGAGAGTAGCTTGCAGATTTCTTCGGCCGACGTCTTTCTGCTTTATTACATCTCTTGTTTACCCAGCTTTGCGAAAAAAAATGGCTCTGAGCACTATGGGACTTAACATCGCAGGTCATCAGTCCCTAGAACTTAGAACTACTTAAACCTAACTAACCTAAGGACATCACACACCTCCATGCTCGAGGCAGGATTCGAACCTGCGACCATAGGGTTCCTCGACGCCCTTACTGAAGCCAGGTGATACGAATGTGATTAAAATGCGTGTTACAAAAATGGTGAACTACATCCTGAGCAATATGAGCAGATGCTTCTTATACGTTGTTCTTAAATGCTAAATGGAACCACGATGTTCTCGATCTTCCTTCCATGACGGCTATTAATTCATTTAGTTGAGCTGAATCCGGTACACTATCTGCCACAGCATGAAGAATGAGGAGGAGTGTATGTGGTGATTGGAGCCCAACTACGTTGTACTGGTTTACTTATGAAGCCGGTAACATCGCTTGTATCGTAAGTGACACGCCGCGTAGAAATAATATTACTGCACCTGAAACGTTTTCCGTAGAACAAAATAGATGACAACTTTCATCCGCTACACAGTTTGCTGAAATAGAACTTTGATAGCTTCCTGATTTCTAAAGTTAATAATTGACCACCACTTATCGTCCTCTCCCCTAACAAGCACGAGATAAGCCACAGGCGAACATTCTAGAAGAGAAGAAGCAGAAAAGAAAAAGGGAAGAAAATTGGAAGGGAAGGGAGACTGAAAGGAACTCGGCGAGTGGCGAACGTCGACGAGGGAAACGGTGGCAGGCTTTCAGTGCAATGAGAGCAACGAGGACACGGCCGGTGGCGGGAGTTGTGTCGGCAGAAGTGAGCAACAGCAGCGCCGAGGAATTTCAATTTAGAAAGAAGCAGCGCGGAATTAATTGAATGAAGTCGGCAATAGAGTTGGGCGAAGGAAGGCGTCCGACTAACGGCAGGGCCGCACGCTACCCGCCGCACCTGTTAGGCGGGAAGCGGACCTGCGCTAGCGCAGAATCGGCACACACGGCAGCAGCCGCTGGAGTGGAAACAGCTGCACGATGAGATACCGGCGTAGGGCACTGCCGTCATGAAGAGACAAATCTCTCTCTTGTAATTCAGGGTGGGGTGTAACCCGAATCTCTTCCTATCATTTATTTTCTCTTGGAATCTTTTAGCGTTTTCTTCAATTTTTCGTTAAGTACTAACAGGCTGCAAAGACTACAAATAGAAAATGAATTACTCATATAATCATCGTGCTTTTCAAACGCACCGTATATTCGAACGGTGAATGAATGTCGTAACCATATATCATGTTATAACTGCACTAAGCTTGTTAATTGTGTCGTACGTCTGTCATAGTATCTAGATGGCAGAGCATAATGTTTTTGGAGCAGATCATATATATTATTCCTCAGGTCAATATCCTCTTATCTCAACACTATCGTTAAGAAAGACTTTTAACCAGCTCCTGACATTTCATACCCATTTTGAGGTAAAAACTACTACTTGTGGATAATTTTAACGTAAGAGATTTTTAACTATCATAGACAAAAGCTCATCAATGGTGCCCAGCTCCATACCCACATTTACGAAGCCAACTTATTAATCACGAATAAGAGAATCCCTTTTTATAGTATCTTATTACAGAAATCATTGTATTTCTTTTAAATTACTTTTTAACTGGATAATTTGCATTCTCATACATAATAGCCATGGCCAGTGCAATAGTACATTGTTCCCGACCGCCGACAAGTTGACTTTTCTACACGAATATACTTTCCGTAATGGCAAACATGAATTGTGATTTACCTATAGCTACTTCGGCCTACCGTACTTACAATAGTACAATGTGCAATGAAACCTCAAAATAAAGTTAAAGATTACTATGGCCTTGGTGATGTACTAAGGAAAAAACGAACACAATGTTCTAATCTGTACGTTTCTAATTTATTTACTTACCTACATTTTGGAGCAAATGATATATATTGCTTCTCAGGTCAACATCCTTTTATCTCATCACTATCGTCAGAAAGACTTTTAACCAGCTTCTGACATTTCATACCGATTTTGGGGTAAAAATTACTACTTGTGGATAATTTTAATATAAGAGACGTTTTAGCTATCATAGACAAAAGCGCATCAATGATGCCCAGACGTATGTCTGAACTGCAAACTGCTGACTGTAAGTGGAAAAGTTAAACTGTCGGCAGCCAACTAGAGAAGAGAAGATCAGCAAAACTTTGACCTCTCTTAAAAAATGTGCTGAATTTAGGAAACGGAAGTATGACCAACAGTTAAGGAAAATACAAGAGTTTGAAGTAGGAGAGATGGAACTTCTAAAGAACCACCCGAAGGACTCTCTTCCAAATAAATGAACAAGAAATGGCAGTTATTGTGAAGTGGACTGTATGTGATTGAAAAGATACAGTATGGATGTAGTTATTTTCTAACTAATCCTGAGAATAAGAAACCAGTGGGGTTAAAAGAAATTTTATAAATAATATGTATGTATGTATGCAATAGATGTAAGTTTAGGCTTAGTAATATTTCTTTCCATTAGTGAATTTTCAATTTATTTGTAGTCAAGATGAAAGTTTTATCATAGTATGTAGTAAAAGTTTCATGCAATTAATGTCATGACAGAATTTGTTAGAAATATGTAATGACAAATACAATGGTAGATGTAGAATTAAAAAAAAATTAAGAATTTATTAAATGATCATGAGTACTCGTAATGGTACAAGCCATGAATCAACTGAATAGCTTGGTTGAAATGGCTCTGAGCACTATGGGACTCAACTGCTAAGGTCATTAGTCCCCTAGAACTTAGAACTAGTTAAACCTAACTAACCTAAGGACATCACAAACATCCATGCCCGAGGCAGGATTCGAACCTGCGACCGTAGCAGTCTTGCGGTTCCAGACTGCAGCGCCTTCAACCGCACGACCACTTCGGCCGGCTCAACTGAATGAAGAAGTTAAAGATCAATAGGTACAAACTAGATACTTTTATCTACCGAATTTATAAAGATAGAACGTCATTAAGATACGTTCACGTTTTGAGTTAACCGAGCTGCCAAATACATTGATTTTAAAAGTATCACGGAAGTAAAGACAAATTCAGGAGTCCTCAATTCAGTGAATATATATTTATATGTATCTTAATATGTGACCAACTGAGTTATTGTATAAAACATACCAGTGTCAAAAAGTCCAAAAAGTGGTCTAATTGGCGAAGCATATGTAACAGGAAGGTACTAATGCTACCAATACCTAATGTGAATTGTAATGAGTTGTAATGTGAATACGAATACATTGTGTATTTCGTCATGTAAGTAAAATGAAGTTTTCATGAACGATAATGTGCCACAAGAGACTGTGAGAAACAGTGACTGTGTGTGCATAGACCAGGATGAATGTTGTGTCAATTTTCTGAATTCAGTGTGACCAAAAGTAACGTCATTTACGGGAACTATCGTGTAATAAATAGTGTTCATGAAACATTATAAACGGTACAACGCCAGAGACGTTGGTTTTATTATAGTATATTAAGGTTAATTTTAGTAGATAGATCACAGACCGTGGCAAACTGATAAGTGAGTTTCGGACAAGGACGTTACTTAACGCAGTCCAACACAGCTGATCTCAACGGAAATCAGAAAATCAATACCTCGCAAACGATTGGAGTGGAGTAAGTCAACAATGGGAATCCGTCCGCGCAAGCGAAGAGAACAGCTGATCTGTGCAAGCGCGTCCGGAGATACCTAGTCGTGACATTATAGACAGTGTGGTGTGTAACAGAAGTAGTGAGAATGTGTAAACAGCCTACTTTGGGGGACAGCAACTGTATGAAGCTACACTACTGGCCATTAAAATTGCTACACCAAGAAGATGACGTGCTACAGACGCAAAATTTAACCGACAGGAAGAAGATGCTGTGATATGAAAATGATTAGCTTTTCAGAGCATTCACATAAGGTTCGCGCCGGTGGCGACACCTACAACGTGCTGACATGAGGAAAGTTTCCAACCGATTTCTCATACACAAACAGCAGTTGACCGGCGTTGCCTGGTGAAATGTTGTTTTGATGCCCCGTGTAAGGATGAAAAAAGCGTACCATCAAGTTTCCAACTTTCATAAAGGTCGGATTGTAGCCTATCGCGATTGCGGTTTATCGTATAGCGACATTGCTGCTCGCGTCAGTCGAGATCCAATGACTGCAGAATATGGAATCGGTGGGTTCAGGAGGGTAATACGGAACGCCGTGCTGGATCCCAACGGCCTCGTATCACTAGCAGTCGAGATGACAGGCATCTTATCCGCACGACTGTACCGAATCGTGCAGCCACGTCTCGATCCCTGAGTCAACAGATGGGGACGTTTGCAAGGCAACAACCATCTCCACGAACAGTTCGACGGCGTTTACAGCAGCATGGACTATCAGCTCGGAGACCATTGTTGCGGTTACCCCTGACGCCGCATCAGAGACAGGAGCGCCTGCGATGGTGTACTCAACGACGAACCTGGATGCACAAATGGCAGAACGTCATTTTTTCGTATGAATCCAGGTTCTGTTTACAGCATCATGATGGTCGCATCCGTGTTTGGCGACATCGCGGTGAACGCACATTGGAAGCGTGTATTCGTCACCACCATACTAGTGTATCACCTGGCGTGGTGGTATGGGGTGCCATTGGTTACACGTCTCGGTCAACTCTTGTTCGCCCTGACGGCTGTTTGAACAGTGGACGTCACATTTCAGATGTGTTACGACCCGTGGCTCTACCCTTCATTCGATCCCTTCGAGCCCGCTGGTGTGGCCCTGCGGTTCTAGGCGCTTCAGTCTGGCACCGCGTGACCGCTACAGTCGCAGGTTCGAATCCTGCCTCGGGCATGAATGTGTGTGATGTCCCTAGGTTAGTTAGGTTTAAGTAGTTCTAAGTTCTAGGGGAGTGATGACTACAGATGTTAAGTCCCGTAGTGCTCAGAGCCATTTGAACCATTTGATCCCTGCGAAAGCCTACATTTCAGCAGTATAATGCACGACCGCTTGTTGCAGGTACTGTACGGGCTTTTGTGGATACAAAAAATGTTCGACTGCTACCCTGGCCAGCACATTCTCCAGATCTCTCACGAATTGAAAACATCTGGTCTATGGTGGCCGAGCAACTGGTTCGTCACAATACGCCAGTCACTACTCTTGATGAACTGTGGTATCGTGTTGAAGCTGCATGCGCAGCTGTACCTGTACACGCCATCCAAGGTCTGTTTGACTCAATGCCCAGGTGTATCAAGGTCGTTTTTATGCCCAGAGGTGGTTGTTCTGGGTACTGATTTCTCAGGTTGGTTCAAATGGCTCTGAGCACTATGGGACTTAACATCTCAGGTCCCCTAGAATTTAGAACTACTTAAACCTAACTAACCTAAGGACTGCACACACATCCATGCCCGAGGCAGGATTCGAATCTGCGACCTTAGCGGTCGCGCGGTTCCAGACTGAAGCGCCTAGAACCGCTCGCCCCCCCCCCCCCCCCCACGCCCGCCCCCGCCTCTAATCGGCGATGCACCCAAATTGCGTGAAAATGTAATCACATGTCTCTTCTAGTATAATGTATTTGTCCAATGAATACCCGTTTATCATCTGCATTTCTTCTTGGCGTAGCAATTTTAATGGCCAGTAGTGTATAAAAAAGTAAACTTTAACGTGGGACAAACTGTGAATTTGAACAGTGTCATGTGGAAATAAGAAATCGAAATATAATCTTCAACAAGAGTGTGACGAACTGTACTTAAATAGTGTCATACTGTGGGCTTCGTATGTATTAAAGAGTGGACGATTAATGCATACGCAAAACGACATAAAGTGGTGCTGGATGAGGCAGTAAAACAGGATTAATAATCATGTGTTTTTCCCATCCGCAGGAATAAAGATCTATTTATCTATAATGAACTGATGCTGCTGTTGTTCTTGCGTTTCATGAAATTTTGCTGTGGAGTAGTGGCGGAGAACAGCTACAAGAAGGGTAGGAGACGACGCACGTCCGGTATGCGGTTGTGTGCGGCTCGTCGCTGTCGCACGTCAGCTGATCGCTCGCCTCGGTGACGTCACAATCTGCAGTACGCGCTGAGGGGAGGGGGGGGGGGAAATTCGGCGCCCACTCCCTCATCACTTCACCAACATACTATGAAAGGAAAATAACGATGAACATTCTTTTTTATTTAAAAACCTTAACGACAAACCAAATTGAAGGTAACTATGTCTGTATTTATGTATTTAAATGTTTAATAAGAGTACAGTCTTTACAGCTCCGCCTTGGTTTTCCCTCGGTTTCCTAGTGCCTTTTACCCAAATTGGGGAGCATAAAAGAAATCATTCCGAGGAGAAATAGTAAAAAAGGCTGCACTCAGATTTAGAGTAAAAGCATCCATATGCAAGAATTGAAAGAGAGCACATGTATTGGCATAACTATTAAAATCACTTGTGTCTGCAGTCACCTGTTTGGACGCAGACGATTTTAGTCAATAATAATAGTAATAAAATAAATCACATCAATCTGTAGTCACCTGTTTGAACGCAGATAAACATAAAAATTAAATAATAAAGATTAATTCAAACATTTCTATCGTCACCTGTTTGGACGTAGACAAATGATAAAAGGAAGTCTGCTATCGTTGAATTCCATTTACAAGGCTGTATGTAACTATGCAAATGGCATTCCAGGTGCCTTTTATAGCATTTCCTCCGGTAAAAAATAGTAGAAATAAATTGCAGAGACCTAACAATGGAGAAGAGTTATCTGTGCTGTCAGAATTACAAATATTATTATCTGTGTTTTTTGTACAAGAAGGATGAGTGTTTTTTGTTTCATTGTCTTGTCGATTCTGCGGTCCTCACTGACGGACGTTAAATTTTCACGGTCGGTAACTGATACAATTATTTGAAGTAGGAATATAATTTTCTTGAATACATAAGAGATTAATAATTGTAGTGCGTATTTTTGTGAGTAGCTAGTACCTTTCCTATATATGATTCAGTACGTAATAATTAAATGTTGCCGTGGCCATTTCTGTGTTGGCTCATTGTAATCACGACGCCATTAAAACAAAAGTTCTCCCAGCTGGCAGATAATACTAAAAGTATAAAAAGAATAATTTTAATAATCTGAAAACGGCGTCCTGCAATATTTTTCATTTCGTATTTGGGCAGAGGTACAGTTTTTATTAATAACAATATCAATGAATGCTTACGCTGCCATTGCACATAGGCAGTTATCCTGGATCATCCAGCTCCTCAGAAATATAATTAAGAATTGTTTAAATTTATTATCGTGTAATACTTAAAACGTATTTTAATCTATCGTGAGTAGGACGGATGTCTTCACATTGGGATATGTATGTTGTTGTTGGTGATAGCACCCTGAGAAAAATCAGCTGTGGTTTTTAACAAACGTAAAAGAGAAAATATTCATTATTTCTAACGTTACGGTTATCGTCGCATGAATTGTTCAATAAATCATTTATTACCATTTAAAATTATGCAATAACGACAGAAGACATTTCACTAACTCATCGTGTGGGAACGTTAGTTTTTCATCTGCCACTTCTTTCTCACTCTGCGGAATTCCTTGGGTTCCCATCTGACGAAATGTCAACTTCGACAACTGTTGCTGTAGATATAATGCAATGTTTGCTTTGTTTGTCGTTTCCATTGCTCTTTTTTTTATCAACACCGTTAGCACTGTAGCACTGTCGTGAGTTAAACGTCGACTAAGCGGTTCAACTGCGCTCTGTAACCTCATGCTTTGCTGAAAATTAGGCACAGGGTGACACTCATTGGTATATATATATATATATATATATATATATATATATATATATATATATATATATATATATATTGAGGAAGAGTAAATTACTTACAAACTACGGCGTGCACACACTTTATTCAACATGTAAACGTCACTACAGATATTCGGATTTAGGTTACGACATGTTCGATACGCCTCCCATCAATGGCGATGATGTGGCGCAGACGAACAGTGAAATTCTTCGTAACACGCTGAAGTGTCGGAACATCGATGCTGTCAATGACCTCCTAAATTGCTGTTTTCAGCTCAACATTGGTTTTGGGGTTATTGCTCTACACCTTTTCTATAACCCCACAAAAAGGAATCGCATTTGGTCAGATCAGAAGAATATGTCGGCCAAACGAGACCATGCTAGTGGCCTCTGGCTACCCCCGAGCCAGGATGCGGTCCCCTGCTTCGATGGGGTCGTGCACCGTCTTGCATGAACCACGCCTTGTCGAAATCAGGATCACTTTGGATAAAGCGGATGAAATCATCTTTCAGACCCTTCAAGTACCGTTCGGTAGTGACCTTGCCAGCAAGGAATATCGCACCGATTACTCCGTGACTGAGCACTGTACACCACACTGTCACCGGTTGACGGTGAAGAGACTTCTCGATCGCGAAATGTGCCAATTTTGCTTACTGACGAACCCATCCAAATGAAAGTGGACTTCGTCGCTAAACTAAGTCATGTACGCGCATACTTATTCCCGTCATGCTCCGCGACCAACCATGCAGATTTAACTTCCTAACGCAAATCGTTCAGAAGTTACGACGATTTTATTTCATATAATTCAACAATTGTCACACTGTATCTCCAGTCCCGCCTCCTGTTGCCATTAGCAGTCAGTAATATGGTTGCATGGTAGACAATTTGTGGGTCTGTCGATTACTGTAAACATCATTGGCGTTTTGCGACTTCCCATTCAAGGGCTTGTTTGTTTCTTATCTCCCACATATCAGCGGCTAATCTGAATATCCATTGGTGACTCGTAAACAACACATCAGGTTGTCGAGAAAACAACAGACCTGCGTACAAAGGTTGAATGCAAACTTCACACGCTGTTTATCCTTTCACGGTGTACATCCACATGAGGATTACCATAACCTATCCGGTTTTTCCTGGTGATTTGCCCCCCAAGGAACTGAATTTTCGTCATCCCCTCCGTCCTTCGAATATGCGTATACACACTAAAACATTTAAGAAGTATGAAGAAATAAGCAGTCTTGGTTGCGGTATTACAATTTTTTATTACTTCCCAATGACGCGTTTCATCTTTATTTAGGGATCTTCTTATTGCCTAAATAGAGACGCCTAAGTAAAGGTGAAGTGCGTCATTGGAAAATAATAAAAAAATGTAACACTGGAACCAATACTGCTTGTTTCTTCATGTCACACAAATTGGTTTATGTCCCAACCCTGAATGAAGTGGAAACGTTTAACTAAGAACTAATATGTGACTATTTCAGAATTCTAACGACCCATAGTACAATCTGAATACATGTGATAGATGTGATAAATGAATAATGACGAGGGCCCAGTAATCCATTCATTAGAATACTTTATTTAAGCCCGTGTATCGTCATGCATTATATAAACTATACTTCTTTTATTTTAATAAAGAAATAAATGAGAAAATGTAATTGATACATTTCACGTGACTCTGTGAAGTGTAGTCTATCACTCGGTTCTTACCAAAGAGAACGAACCCGTACTTCTTGAGTTACATAATACGAAAAACCGTATTCTCCATCATCTGACACCATAAAAACTGACAGAGGTAATTGGGTTCACCAGTAAGATAAAAATTACACCGATAATGCAGCATTTTTGACTTTCGTGACTCAAGCGTATGGAGGTGACAGGTGTTGCTACCTGTATGAGGCATGCAGTCCGACGGTTTCAGGAAGGGCCACTTAGTTTTTGGAACTGCGTCGTGAATGTATGCAAGGAGCTTCTCACCGCTATCGAGGGTAGCTTCGGATTTGCGCAGTATCGCGATGGGACCCATCAACCTATTGTGCAACCTCACAACGAATGTAAAATGGAAGAAGTAACTGGGAAGCACACCATGAATCAATTACGCTGAGAAAATCCAAGAACAGCACTTCTTATCTCAATTACAGGCTTTGACGATGGCTGTAGTCGAAGTTTATGAATAATGGAAAACGTAAAAAAGTACATTACGCGATCTAGACAGTGTTATTCGCAATGTTTCACCTACTAGTTGTGAAAGACCATTTATTAATACCATAAGGAAAGTCGACACAGAGGATTTGTTCAAGTGGCTCTACCGAATCTCTCTTATTGCAATATAAGTGCCACGCAGTTACGCCAAGCACTAGAAGCAGCAGCAGCAGCAGCAGTAGTAGTGATAGTAGTAATCTTAACTGTCTATGGATAACTTTCACAAGGATTTGGAAATATCGTGAAATTACAGTTTAAGAATTTAAAGAAATCATGCCTTATATTAGTCGATATGCAAGGAACAAGCCGTCATTTGCCTAGGTTTCACTTACTGAGGAGCCGAAACAATGAGCTCTTTTAAATGTTGCCCTCTATAAAGAGGTATACGTAAGAGGGGCATTCAACAATAATGCAATACTGAAAGACAGAGAAACTGACGGTTTCGTCAACTTCCACATCATCAATATTTGAGAAGCAGATTACATAGCGTGATAAGTAGATTTGATTTCAAAATAGTGTATTCCTTTATTTCGTTTCGGTAGGCAGGCAACTTCACAAACAGCAGCAGATCAAAGCAGGCGAGAAGATACCATTAACTTCGTGCATGTTGTGAAAGGTGACGTCGACACCAGGTGGGGCAGTGTTCGCTGAAGTCTGCTGTATGTACTGGACAGAGTGATGGAGCACCTTAGCCGACACAATGCAGACACTATGGCAGTCCGGACGGCTGCAAAGGAGTATCTGGCATTCTCCCTGATGTGACTCCTGCCCCCACGTTCCTAAAGATTTTTTTTTTCCTGTAGTGATGGGTAGTAAGGTACAGTGAAGGTACCGGAAGGCAGGCAGTAATGAGCCTTACGCGGAGGATGCAGGGAAGTCGGCGCCAGTCTGCCGATAGGAAAGCAATATACCGTTGGACAATATGCAGGCTCTGTAAAAGCTACAGGTATTTATAGGTCTATGCTTTCGGCAGAACACGGCAGACAAGGAGCGAGGGTGCATCGTGCGACACAGTGGCCGCTGTCAGCAGCACTGGCGGACAACACAACGACTCTGTTAAAATAAAATGCTAAGATCAGGAATTAGCTTCGTCGTGTGTAGGTCGAAATGTGCTCAGTGAACATTAAAGTGTTAATGAGCGGGAGGAGGAAACTCTTCTGATTGCATAAGTTTATGAATTCAAATTTTGGCAATCATTGTCATCCCATCGCAGAAACGGATCATTGTGCTAAGAACGTAGTAAATCAGTGAATAGGATATTATTAAACAAAGTTACTGTTATACTTCAGTGCAGCTACTGCACACATTTTGTGTGAGGATTTATAATAATAGATAATATGGTAACTTTGACTTTCAATACGTATGTATCTCGCCTGGTCACAAAATTAAATCACAGTGCCACTATTCCACCACACTTCTAAACTGTGTAGGGCCATTATTTAGCTTTGATAAAAGATCCATGCTTAAAAAAATGATAGTTCACAGTTTCACTCGGCATCCAATACTGATACAGGTTAATTACTTAAGGCGTAGGTGATGATGTAGTACAACATATTTTTTCAACGAATTTAGATTTAAAACCTGCAGAATTTGTTGTGAGACATCGTGGAATATTCCAGCTTCAGTCCCAATAGTTTCTAGAAATTCCAAGAGATGGCACCGTTATAAACAGGCATAAAATGGGGTCTGTAAAGGAGGTTCACTTCAAGCAGAGACTCGATATTGAGTTTCTCATGGCGGAAAACCAGAGCATCACAGATATTCATAGGCCCTTGCAGAATGTATACATGAACAAAAGCATCGTGAGTCGTTGAGTGAGGTGTCCATCACAAGATCGCCCAAACCTGTCCGACCTTCCGTGTGCCAGCTGACTGCACACAGCTGTGACTCCTGCGATGTTCGAGCGTGTGGACACTCTCATTTGATGTGATCGACTGATTATAATCACACACCTCGCTGTTCGACTGGACGCCTCTATTGGTAGTGTTGACACACACTTCCACCAGATCAGGTACTCAGAGATGTATGTTGACTCGGTTCCTCACCGCCTAATGCAAGACCATAAAGAGTAATGAAGGACCATCTGCACAGAAGGAAAACGGCAATCCATGGAGTAGAGTCCCACCACATCTCCACTGAAGAAAAATTTCAAAGCTGCACCCACAGCCGATAAAGTCATGGAGACAGACTTCTGCGACTCTGAACGGGTTATTCTGTTTTATGTTCTCCCTCGTGCTCCAACGATCACTGCTGAAGTGTGTGGTGCTAACCTCAGGAAACTGAGGAGGCGACTTCATCGCGTTCGTACCACAAAAATACAAACGAAGTTCCCTTTCTCCATGATAACATAATGCTGCACACAAGTCTGCGCATCCGAGAAGAGCTTAAAAATCTTCATCGGACTGTTCTTCCTCATCTACTCTATATCCCAAAGTCGCGCAGTCTGAGGCGACTTGCTGTTGTTCGCGCGACTCCCTCCGTCGGAGGCTCGAGTCCTCTCTCGGGCATTGGTGTGTGTGTTGTCCTTAGCGTAAGTTAGTTTATGTTGTACTAAGTAGTGCCGGGTGGTGTGGCCGTGCGGTTCTAGGCGCATCAGTCTGGAACCGCGTGACCGCTACGGTCGCAGGTTCGAATCCTGCCTCGGGCATGGATGTGTGTGATGTCCTTAGGTTAGTTAGGTTTAATTAGTTCTAAGTTCTAGGGGACTGATGACCACAGATGTTAAGTCCCATAGTGCTCAGAGCCACTTGAACCATTTTATACTAAGTAGTGTGTAAGCATATTGACCGATGACCTCAGCAGTGTGGTCCCATAGGACCTAACCACAAATTTCCAAATTTTCTAAATCCCAGATCTTGCAACTTCAGACTTCCATTTGTTTGACCCAATGAAGAATACAGTCCAGTAGAAACAGTGCTTGGATGATGGGGAGATCGTTGATGCCTCTGAAGTCGATCAGTAGACTGGAGCTCCCAGTAAGATGGAGTAAGACGGTCGCATTGAAAAGACAATATTGGGAAAATAAGGTTCTGTAGCCGAAAAAGTGGGGATTAATATAGTGTATTGGAATCCTTAATAAAACCAACTTGCTTTCAGAAAAAATACTTTGCATTATTTATTAGACGCTCCTCGTAGTAACTACATGAGCAACGTCGTGTCGCAGTCACCACTCCGCTGCCAGGTACCTCGCAGACGTCACGTTCGCACTCGCACTCGCTTTTGGCCACTCTTTCATCCGGCAGCCTCTCACTGTCTGTGCCTCCAGAGGCGGACCGCTGAATGCGCAAACTAGGAGTTTGGGACGCGCCGTTGATCAATACGGCAATGTTCCTGTCGGACTTATACGGCCCCAGTCGCTATTCGTGGCCGCTGGATTAAATTGCGTTGTAAAACTGTATTACTTCTGGCGCGGGAGATCCGCGCTGCGCTGTCGGAGACTCGTAAACACGGCCCCTACCCCTACCGCCTACCCTCTGCCGCGGCGTGGGGCCCCAGCTTTATAGTTCCTCAAGCCTGGAGGAAGACGGAATGCCACCGGAAAAACCACCGATGCCACCAGCGAGGTTTGGCTGGTGATTAGAGAAACCGGCCGGCATCTGAATCCGCGCAGGAAAAGAATTAATGCGTGTAAGAAACTGGTGTGAATATAAGTGAAGGATGTGTCATAATACAGAACATCTTTGACAGTAGCAAACTCACCACTGAATAGTGACCTCTTAAGGGCATCCTTGCTTTTAATAGTAAAGCTGCCCATCCATGCCCTCACTTTCATCCTAATCGTCGTGAAAGCTCTGCTGTCATCTCTGCGAAACGTTTTGTTGCCATCGATGGTTGGTAGGATATGGGACTGTAGTGCCGTCCATTGCTCTGGTTCCGCACACTCACTAATATGGTCCCATCCACGAGATGGAAGATAAATACTTTTTTTAAGGACAGCGGTCTCTTGACAGAGGTCGAGTGCCATGGCTAGTAATGAGGCCAAGGCCTCCGAGGCAGTATGGACGGGTATTAGAAATATTGTTCCCCACAGCGACATTTCATGCATGGGTGCAACCGTGTATTAGTCACAGGACAGTTAATATTGTCAATGGGCGCCGACGTCAGCGGATTCGTTCCTGCAAGATGCCAAAGTCACCGTCAAAGAGGTCAACGTAACTATAAAAGCAGCCTCTCAGTACAGCTGGTGTATGGGTTTTATCTGTGTTTCATGAATTATCAGCTCCCTCCTTGAAGCCAGGTGCGAGACTGAATGAGCATACCTCGCACAGCCAGACATGTATACTTATACACAGGGGTTCGTCGACGAATTGTTATCTGGGTTGTTAGGTTTCAACTCGTCATAGGGAATGCCCCCTACGAAACAGTGTTACTGGCCGTTACTTTTTAATCTATGGCTGTGATCGGAATTGCAACGGCTGACGAACCTGATTAAATACTCTTCAACCTGATTAAATACTCGAAAGAAGGCCGGCCGGAGTGGCCTTGCGGTTCTAGGCGCTACAGTCTGGAGCCGAGCGACCGCTACGGAAGCAGGTTCGAATCCTGCCTTGGGCATGGATGTGTGTGATGTCCTTAGGTTAGTTAGGTTTAATTAGTTCTAAGTTCTAGGCGACTGATGACCTGAGAATTTAAGTCGCATAGTGCTCAGAGCCATTTTTGAACTCGAAAGAAGATCCGTCTTCTCTAGAGAATATTTCTAATTAAACGAAAAGTGGAGGAATATGTGAAATGCTTCCCAACCGGTTAGCAAAAATCTTGTTTAAGGTACAAGTGCCTATACGTATAGTTTCTGCATGAAAACACAGGAAATAACTCACATAAACTTTTTCCTGATAAATCAGTAATTGATTATTTAATGCATAAATATTGACAAAAGGATCCACAACCAGGTGATGTGGTGCATCAGACAAACCTCAGATCTCTGGCAGCATCGATGTTTCCCTCCTGAAACACTTGTGCAGGCTAGTCGTGCTACCCTTGCCTTATTATGTAGTATATTATTGACATACAGCATTCGAATTTGGACGCTGAGTAGCCAAAAGACCTGAGAAGTTTATAAGTATTGTAATAAACTGAAATTGTTTGAATGAGGGAAATTAATAGGCAAACCACTCCATGCCGGATGCTAAGCAACTTCTGACCTGAAACTCTCTAAGATCTTCTATGTTCGGCGCCAGAGCGTAATAAAACTGAAATGATTTGCATATGAAATCGTACTGAACACGAATCGACCAAAAATGTTGTAATGTTGCCGAACACTTCAAAGAAATCTTGAGTCTCGTTTCAAATGCCGCACTCATATAATTATACCTGGTGGTGACTTCAATCTACCCTCGATATGTTGGCGAAATTACATGTTTAAAATCAGTAGCAGGTATAAGACATCATCCGAAATCGCACTAAATGCTTTCTCTAAAAATTATTTGAACAGTTGGTTGCGAAAACATACTCGACATCTGAGCACCATATAATTCCTAGCCGGCCGCGGTGGACGTGCGGTTCTAGGCGCGCGGTACGGAGCCGCGCGACTGCTACGGTCGCACGTTCGAATCCTGCCTCGGGCATGGATGTGTGTGATGTCCTTAGGTTAGTTAGGTTTAAGTAGTTCTAAGTTCTAGGGGACTAATGACCTCAGATATTAAGTCCCATAGTGCTCAGAGCCATTTTATAATTCCTGGAAGATAGGGAACATTATGACGTATACATTGATTACTGGCCACTAGGTCGTTGTAGTGAGGCTGAACAGCATAACATCCAAACCCATAAAAATCAAAGCAAAAATGTCTATTTAAAAAGTGTTTAAAAATTCGCTTAACGCCTTCCTAAGAGACAGCCTTCTTTGTTTAAAAGTTATGAAACTGTAGACCAGATCTGGCTTAAATTCAAAGAAATAGCATCGTTAGCAATGGAGAGACTTATATCAAATAAATTAACAAGAGACAGAACTGATCAGCATCGTACACAAAACAGGTTAGAACACTGATGCAGAATCAGCGAAAAAAGCATGCCAGATTGAAACAACGCAAAATTCCCAAGATTGATGAAATTTTAAAGAAGCTCGAAATTTAGTGCGGACTAGAATGCGAGACGCTTTTAACAGTTTCCAAAACGAAACTCAAAGCCGGTAGAAAGTCCAAAGACATTCTCATGATATGTGAAATAAACCAACTGCAAAACACAGTCAATATCTTCACTGTACAATAGCGATGGTAATGTTACCAGAGTCGGTGCCATTAAACAGGACTTCCTAAAAAAAATTTTCGAAATTCTTTCATCAAAGAAGACGAAGTAAATATTCCACAATTCGAATCAATGGACACATGTCACTGTCCGCGCCTGTTAGGTGGCGCAATCCTTATTGTTTTCGTGACAGCCACTGGGCCCATCAGTCTGTTGTTGTTCCCAGCTAGGCACAAGTGGAAAAAGGCTAGAACGTTTTATTTCACTTTTGACTTGAGCACAGCTGCTCTAAATTTTGACCATTGATTTTAGCAATGTAATTTTACGTAAGTAACCTTTGTACGTCATAAAAATTGTCATCTTGATTAATATGTTTCTTGTCGTACCTAATTTTCTATGTGTTGTTTTATAGGGTTGATCAAAATGTCATTGTGACGAAGAATGAACCTAGGTCAACGTACCTACCAGTTACGTGCAACCGGTTGGCTATATAATCCTATGTTGAAACTAGTATGCGGTTGCTGAGTGACAGCCATGTTTAAAACTGTACGATTTCTACCGGCCCAGGTGTCTAACACTGTGACAAAATCAAAGACTTAAGAAGAAAATTGTTAAGTACAGGTGTGGCTATTAATGTTATTTTAGCATCAGACAGTTCATGGAGGTTCCAAAAACTTTGCAGTGCATAATTAAAAAAAAATTATTTCCGACAAAATCAGTGCTTTATACAAGAAAAAGGAAGGTTAAATGAAGAGGCCTATATTTTTTATCTTGAGCTCAGTAAACGTTTTCGCTTACATTTTAATTTACATTTACATTTCGCTTTTATTTTAATTTTCAAAGTGGTGCATTTTGGATTTTATTAATGGTGGTTGGGCTAATCATAAGAGCTTTTTACATGTAGAAATCTTGTAAAAAATCCTGTTGTTAGTAGTTTCCAAAGGTCTGGGCATACATATTTCAACAGAATTCTAAATGAGACACCAAAAGAAACGCCATTTTTCGAAAAAGGACTTAAATACAATGTAATGCCTAACCTGTCAGATAAAAATATTGTAGAAAATGATTGTAGATCTTAAAATAGGCCTTGACAGCCTCAAAGTAGACGCTTCTCGACAAACGAAGGTAGCTCAGGATTTACGTAGTATTTTTGAGAAATGCGCAGTTAAAAACTCCTGTCAATATGATTGTGATAAGAAACTGATTAAAAATATTAATGTTAAGCTAAAAGAAAACAAAGTCTGACAAAGGGAATGCTGTAATCATTGCTACTCAGAACGAATGTGTGTCTGAAACTTCACAATTTTTTGTAGAGAATTATGTTTCGGAGCTAGATGAAAATCCTATCCCCATGGTACAAAAATAAATTAGGGTTGTCTTTAACAGCACTACCCATTTTCCCAAACCATTTCATAAAAAACAGCTTATTAATACGAATTCACAGGCCCCAAAATTACGTTCCCAGTTTGAAGTACATAAAAGTCGCCATCTGACACGTCCGATTGTGAACATTATGAACAGTGCATATCATCAGTTAGCAAGGTTCCTTCACTTAAAAATATAAAAAGTCCTTCGTTTTTCGATGATGATGATTGGTTTGTGGAGCGCTCAACTGCGCGGTCATCAGCGTCCATTCAAAGTCCCTATTTCTTACACAGTTCAAATTTTTTCTCGGTCCGGCACAGAGTTTTAATCTGCCAGGAAGTTTCAATGTAAGTGTTGACCAGATATGGCTTGAATTCAAAGAGATAGTACCGACAGCAATTCAGAGATTTATATCAAATGCATAGGAGGTGGCTCCCTTTGGTACACAAAACAGGTCAGAACACTATTGCAGAAATAACGAAAAAAGCAAGCCAAATTTAAATGAACGCAAAATCTCCAAGATTGGTGATCTTTTACAGAAGCCCGAAATTTAGCGCGGGTATCAATGCGAGATGTTTATAATAGTTCCCACAAGGAAACTTTATCTCGAAGCCTGACACAAAATCCAAAGAGATTCTGGTCTTACATAAAGTATGCTAGCGCCAAGACACAGCCAATGCCTTCTTTGCTCGATAGCAATGGAAATACTATTGATGGCAGAACTGTGAAAGCAGAGTTACTAAACACAGCCTTTCGACATACCTTCACCAAAGAAGACGAATTAAACATTTCAGAATTCGAATCAAGAACAGCTGCAAACATGAGTAACTTGGAAGTAAATAATCCCGGAGTAGTGAGGCAACTTAAATCACTTAATGAAAGCAAGTTTGCTTTCAGAGTATCCTGATGCAATTGCTCCATGCTTAACAATCATATACATCCGCTCGCTCGTCGAATGATCCCCACCCAAAGACCGGAAAGTTGCAGAGGTCACACCAATATTCAAGAAAGGTAGTAGGAGTAATCCACTAAATTACAGGCCCATATTATTGACGTCGATATGCAACAGGTTTCGGAACATGTATTGTGTTCGAACATATGAATTACCTCGAAGAGAACGGTGTGTGACACACAGTCAACATGGATTTAGAAAACATGGTTCTTGTGAAACACGAGTAGCTCTTTAAACACACAAAGTGTCGAGCGCTATTGACCAGGAAGTTCAAATTGACTCCGTATTTCTAGATTTCCAAAAGGCTTTTTACACTGTACCACACAAGCGGCTTGTAGTGAAATTGCGGGTTTCTGGAATATCGTTTCAATTATGTGACTGGACTCGTGATACCCTGTCAGAGAGCTCGCAGTCCGTAGTAACTGACGGAAAATCATCGAAAAAACAGAAGTGATTTCTGTCGTTCCCCAAGGTAGTGTTATATGCTCTCTACTGTTTCTTATCTATATAAGCGCTTTAGAAGACAATTTGAGCAACCATCTTAAGTTGTTTGCAGGTGATGCTGTCTTTTATCGTCTAGTTTGGTCATCAGAAGATCAAAATAAAGTTGCAAAATGATTTAGAAAAGATATCTGAATGGTGCGAAAATTGAAAATTGACCCTCAATAATGAAAGGTGAGAGTTCATCCACATGAGTGCTAAAAGGAATCCGGAACATCGGTTACATGATAAAATCAGTCTAATCTCAAGGCCCTACGTTCAACTAAATACCTCGGAACTGCAACTACGAACAATTTAAATTGGAAAGAACACATAGAAAATGTTGTGGGGAAGGCAAAACAGAGATTGCGTTTTATTGGCAGAATACTTATAAGATACAACAGGTCTACTAAAGAGACTGTCTACACTACGCTTGTCCGTCTTTTTTGGAGTACTGCTTCGCAGTTTTGGATCGCTTGTCCGTCTTTTCTGGAGTACTGCTGCGCGGTTCGGGATCTTTATCAGATAGGATTAACGAAGTACGTCAATAAAGTTCAAGGAAGAGCAACACGCTTTGCACTATGACGAAATAGGGGAGAGATTGTCTCGGACATGATAATGGATTTGGGATCGACACCATTAAAACAAAGGCGTTTATGGTTGCGGCGGGGCCTCCTCACGAAATTTCAATCACTAAGTTTCTCCGAAGGAATGCGGATATATTTTGTTGACGCCGATCTACATAGGAAGAAACGATCGTCATCATAAAATATAGGATATCAGAGCTCGCATGGAAAGATATAGCTGTTCGTTTTTTCCGCGCGCTATTCGAGAGTGGAACAATAGAGAATTATTGCGGAGGTGGTTCCATGAATCCTCTGCCATTCAATTAATTGTGATTTGCAGAATGTTCATGTAAATGTTGAATAAATTGTTTGTACCATGTTCAGAAAACTATGTTTGACCCTTTTTAGGTCGATCGGTCGGTCGAAGAATGGGTGGACAGGAAAAGGTTAATTTAATTAGATATGACAATGGTATTAATGTGACAAAAGAATTAATTGTTGACAACATCAACTGTATGTCACAGTCGGCTACACTTGCAACGGCTGGAGACATGCATACATTAGTAAAATAGACACAGAGGCTCCTATGAACGCAAATTTTCTAAACTGTTTTGAAACATTGTCAGATGGTTAAGCTTCCCACTATGACAATAAATGGATGCATGGTCATGAGCGATATAGGAACACGATCTCAGATAATTAAATGGCAGACCTGCAATCCACTAACTGTAGTAAATGTGGCAATGAGGGTCACATTCCTTGTAGTATAGGTATTAACCATGGACTGCATAATATGTATTGATTTCTTGCGTGAGAAAAAGGCTATAGTGAACCAATCCATGGGAAAATGAATATTTTATCTCAGTAAGTGGAAAGTGGAGACTAACTTCGTCAATACTGACACTAACCACTGAAAATGTTGCCACGGAACCAAAGTAGAGTACATGGATAAAGAGAATACGAAACGATTATAGTAGTAGCATTCCGAAGTAGTCAGTGAATTGAATACAGAACAGCATATTCAGTTAAAGTTGTCAAAACCTCAATGTTCGACTAGGATTCAAGGATCAAATTTAATTAATGTTTTATTGAAATATGCTAAAGTATCTGAAGAAAGACACAGTGTCATTAAAGCTTATTTCTGTCATCTAAACGTTCTACCTCACGAACCATTCTGTCCGCCTTCGAACTCACCCCTTGATCAAAACGAGCAGCTATTGTAAAGAAGATGTGAAAGATGATGATACTTACCTACTCTCCTATCTGAGTACATTAAGGATAAAGGGACTAAGGGAGTAATGCCCATAAGGACTTGAAAATATATTATGATTAAATAAGGTTCAGAGGAAGTGTGAAATGTATGATGATATGTAAGTATCGATGTGCGAATGTAAATGGAGCATTAAGTGTAGAGTTAAGTTATTTCATGAACCAATTTATATTTTATTAACTCAATACTCATGTATACATATAGATATCTGTTAAGCTTCTTATCAGACTCCAGAGAAATAGTAGAATTAAGTAATCCCAAAGAATGTGAATGATTTAAATCAAAACTATAAGACCATTCATGTTTATTAAAATGTAGATTTCAAATTAGGTGCTGAGAAGCTGTTTAGAGACTGTATATTCATACTTTTATGCAAAGAACTTAATAGAATAATTTTCATTTTTTGTTCTTTCTATTCATAATTATTATAATGAAAGTAGAAGGAATAATAATTCTGCATGGAAATGGGCAAACAAGGACATAAATGTTAAGCAGTTTCACTTGGGTTTGTAGTCAGAATAAAACAATGATCATGCACAGTGGTTCTCAGACTTATTTTCTCGTGGCCCCCTTTCACTAGAAAAAATAGTACAGACCCCCAGTCTATTTTTATTACTACAAATAGTCAGCTTTAATATATTTTCCTTATTATGTTTACCAAACTCAACGTAACAGGAGTTTACGCAGCAGAAGCCAAAAATAATATGAATTACTAGAACGAAAACATGGAACAATTTTTTTTATTTTTATCACGTTTTCATTATTCAGAAACTGTGAAATGAACATTATTTAAAGTTCAGGAAACAAGAATTACAAGAGCAATAAAAATTCAAATTAAAAAGTTCAGTGTGATGGATCAGCTTGCTTTAGAGAACAAAGTTTCTCGCGACGTGGTGGAATAACAGAAAGAGCCACTCGAAGTTCTTTGTTTGAATTTAGCTTTGAACGATAGTTCGACTTCATAGCTGACAAAGCTGAAAATCAGGTCTTGCACAAGTATGTTGTTGCAAAAGGAATCAGGATCTTCATTGCATTTTGGCTTCGCGTTGGGAAGTCCTTGCTAACATGTAGCCAAAACTCATTAAATTTACTCTTCAGTGAAGTATCACAAGTGAGTTCAACAAGTTGTTCTTGCTCTTCTATATTTAGAAGTGATGGTTCAGGAACATTTATGAATGGATGTTTAATCCAATTAAATTTATTAAAACCATTGCTCATATATTGCTCGAAGTGATTTTAATGTTGCTAGATGATGAAGAAAGCAAGCTTTTATCGCCATTGGAAATATCAAATTATCTGTATCCTCTAACAGTGACACTGTAGTAGGGAACATTTCTAGTATTCCACTCTCCATTGGGTTTTTCCACAGCTCTAATTTCTTTATGAAAGCCTTCACCTTTTCGTTCCAAGATAGTATACTTGCCTGATTGCCTTGAAATGAAGCGTTAAGAATATTTAGTTTCTCAAAAATATCAGTAAGGTAAGACATTTTAAATAAAAGATCTCCGTTGTTGAAACAGTTTGCCAAAGATTGACTTCTCTCCTTTAAAAAACAAAATACCTCATTCCTCAGTTCAAACATTCTTTCCAATACTTTACCCCTCGAAATCCATCGAGCATTACTAAAAAAGAGCAATTTAGTGTGTTCAGCACGCATCTCCTCATATACCATTTTAAAAAAGCCTTGAATTTATACATTTTGCATTAATAATATTAACTCATTGCATAACTGTTTGCAGAACTTAATGAAAGTGCGTGCTAAGTTCTTTAGCGCCCAGAGCCTCCCGATGTATCATACAGCGAGTCAGTACAACTACAGCTTTAGCTTTCCCTTGCAATCCACCATCAATTCCAGACATTGAGCGATCTCCGCCTGCGCATGCTCCAATGCACCTATTCCATGATATACCGTTTTGATCAAAAAAAAGTATTGAGCATGTCAAACAGGCTTTCAGCTGTAGCTGGTTTCAGTATGGGCTGACAGAAAATAAATTCTTCTCGAATGCTAAATTCAACAACGAAACGAACATAAGCAATCAAATGAGCATCTTTATGAATGTCAGTTCCTTCGTCCACTTGAAGTGCAAAATAGTTGCTACGCAATTGGTCGATTAACTGCTCGAGTAAATCGTCAGAAATGTCTAAAATTCTTCTATGCACTACTGTCATTAGAGACAGGAATACTTTTCCACTGTTGATCAAATGGGTCGTCAAAATTGTTGACACTATATAAATCGCTGCTGTTAAAACCAGAGTTTCTGCAACCGCGTGTGGTTTCTTGAATTTAGCGATTCTATCAGATATCGGGTAAGAAGCTAAAAGGGCCTTGGACGATCATTCGTCGTTCTAAAGTTCTTATGGGTAGAC
Organism: Schistocerca serialis cubense; assembly: GCF_023864345.2. NCBI lineage: Eukaryota > Metazoa > Arthropoda > Insecta > Orthoptera > Acrididae > Schistocerca > Schistocerca serialis. The sequence goes on along the minus strand of NC_064639.1, from coordinate 754,768,657 downwards.
AATAAAACATTTAGTTTCCTGACCAAAAAAAATCTTTTGGTTTTCTCGTTAATTCAGGATGTGTAGTTTCAAGATGTCTCTTTAACATGTTAGGTTTCATGCTAACAGAAGCTAAAATCGTTAAACAAACTACACACTGCGGACGTTTTTCACCATTGATTATAGTTTTTGTGAAGCCCAGCAATAAACAGTTCTCATCATACCTCCTCGTTTTCTCCTTTGGCGTATCTACCTCCCCTCCGCCAGTTGACGGACCACTGCTGTCTTGATGTTTACACTAATCAGAAACCGCTTCACACTGCAGTCAAGTCTTTCTCGCAAAGTCTGTAATTATAAGACTATAATTATAGTCATCACTGTAAGGATACGTTGAGATACACGAGCCAAACCTTGCACTGTGCGGGATGGTTACGGGAACAGTAATGACGGTGGTGACAAAGGGTATTCCGCTGACTATCGTAAGAAAGCAACACCACCTAGGAACAAGCCCTACACAGTTCGCATGACGTGGAATAGGTGGCGTTGAAGTCACGCAGCTCAACCAATCATTTGAAACAATGCCGAAAATGTGAGAGCGGTATCACTTCGTCGACCACGTATGACGAAATTCAGACCAGATCAGCGGCATATCGTTTGTTCGACAAAAGACAAACCTAATTGTTTGCTACTAAGAATATACATTTTTTCCTAACATAACGCACCCTTCTTGCACGCCGTTCACGCCCCCCCCCCCCCCCCTCCTCGGGGTCGCGCCCAACAGTTTTAGAACCACTAATCAAACCGTTTAAGTGCTACTGACACGTGAGCTATCGAGTATAATCTAGTATCGAACCGTGAGTCATTCTATGATAACCGAAAGATGATGAATACGTTGCATTCTAGAGCGCTTTAGTGTTTGCTTCTCAGGTTTGAGTGACTTGTTCACCATGTACTATCCACATCTTCAACTAAAAAGATAAGAGATTTCAGACAAGGGTACATTCCTCGAGTACAAAGGAGCTGAATGCTGAAGGCATTTCTTATGTTTCTAAGCATTACAGGTTTTCTTGTACAATCTAGTTAAGAGAGTTGATTATCGCTAGGTAAATTTACACTATTGGCCATTAAAATTGCTACACCAAGAAGTAATGCAGATGATTAACGGGTATTCATTGGACAAATGTATTTTACTAGAAGTTACATGTGATTACATTTTCACGCAATTTGGGTGCATAGATCCTGAGAAATCAGTTCCGAGAACAACCACCTCTGGCCGTAATAACGGCCTTGATACACCTGGGCATTGATTCAAACAGAGCTTGGATGGCGTGTACAGGTACAGCTGCCCATGCAGCTTCAACAGGATACCACAGTTCATCACGAGTAGTGATGTATTGTGACGAGCCAGTTGCTCGGCCACTATTGACCAGACGTTTTCACTTGGTGAAAGATCTGGAGAATGTGCTGGCCAGGGCAGCAGTCGAACTTTTCTGTATCCAGAAAGGCCCGTACAGGACCTGCAACATGCGGTCGCACATTTTCCTGCTGAAATGTAGGGTTTCGCAGAGATCGAATGAAAGGTAGAGCCACGGCTCCTAACACATCTGAAATGTTACAACTGTTCAAAGTGCCGTCAATGCGAACAAGAGGTGACCGAGACGTGTAACCAATGGCACCCCATACTATCACGCCGGGTGATACACCAGTATGGCGATGACGAATACACGCTTCCAAAGTGCGTTCACCGCGATGTCGCCAAACACGCATGCGACCATTATGATGCTGTAAACAGAACGTGGATTCATCCTAAAAAATGACGTTTTGCCATTCGTGCACCCAGGTTCGTCGTTGAGTACGCCATCGCAGGCACTCCTGTCTGTGATGCAGCGTCAAGGTTAAACGCAGTCATGTCTCCGAGCTGATAGTCCATGCTGCTGCAAACGTCGTGGAGCTGTTCGTGCAGGTGGTTGTTGTCTTGAAAACGTTCCCATCTGTTGACTCAGGGATCGAGACGTGGCTGCACGATCCGTTACAGCCATGCGGATAAGACGCCTGTCATCTCGACTGCTAGTGATACGAGGGCGTTGGGAGTACAGAGCCTGCATATTGATCGGTGACAAATGAGCTCTAGCTGATAACTGCGCTGTAGTGTGTGAGAATCAAGTCAATTCATGAGTGATGTGCATGTGAAGGCAAAACCCCGATGTGAACAACAACCACAGTGTCTGTCAGGAAGAGACTGTGTGTTCTCTATAACCTGCGTAATCAGAAAGAACTGGAACTGACTTGTGCCAGAACGGTCACCACAGCCAATAAACGACTTGATCATGAAAACACGGGAAATCACCTGTTTCTAGACTGGGCTACGTACAACGAACAAGTCTAATGCAAAACTACAAGGACACTTAAAAAGTTCTTGCAGTGACTGCAAACTGCTGGAACACGTAAATAAAAAAACTATGTATGTACTGTATGTGAAACTTGGTAACAGTAGTACGGTTTACTCAAAATTCATTAACAGCCACCTCGTTTGATACAAGCGATACCAGAATTTCGTTAATTTCATGAATGAGTGTATCAAAGCTACACTGTCCCTCTGATTGTTTAAATCTGTGTTCTTCCACAGGAAATTTTTGTATGTCCATAATTAATAATTATACTGTTTCAAATGTTTTATATACTTCGCCACCGGATGACGTGTGGCGCGCCAGAAGTTTCTACTTTGAACAATCTACACACGTGGATTCACAATACAAGAAACCCTTGCCTGAAATCCAGCCACCTACTCCATCCGACTGCATCCTATCGCATCCCACTGCATCCAACTGATCCTGTTTATGATGTACGACTACTTCGAAATATTGTTGTTAACCATAAATTTGTTTGTAACCCATGTGTGTCCAAATATGCAAAGATCGAAGAGAATGGAAGCTGGAGACTAATGAAAATCTTGCAAGTTCCAGTTATAACTTCTTAAGGGGAGGTTTACTACCTTTTGGTACAAAAAAATCGATTTAAGAAAATGTATTTTTGGACCCATAAAAGTGTTTACAATCCACCCCTGAAACGGTTTTTCCTAATACGGAAAGGAAATATTTGTTATTCGCGGTTGAACAAAAAAAATACACCTGCCTACAATCGGCCTTTTCCACTCACCAGTTTCTTTCTTTCGGAGAACGAGTTATTGTACCGGTGCTTGGGAGGAAACACACAAAATTCAAATGAAAGTTTGAAAGCGTGTGTTTGGAAGTTAGCCCCCAAGCATTTGCATTCTGGTGAGAAGACGTGGAGACTACGACTTTCCTGGTAGTGAGCAGCTTCAACGAAGGGTATCCAGCAATTCTGAAGACCATGACAACTATGGACGTCACCCTGGGATTTTATTCGACGCGGTTCGCCAAACATTCGGATGACCACCGGATTCAAGCAGCCGAAAACCGCTTGTCACCGGCCGTACAAGTGACTCTGGAGCAGCGCAGGATGGCCCAGATCGAGCAGAGAGCACTCTGTGAGGAAGAGGAAGGAGTAGTGTATGGACTCGGAATAGCAGATTGAAGGTAAGTTGCATAATATTGCATTTATATGTAGTCAATATTGCAAACGTGTTTTTTTCGAAATGACTTTTTCTTTATCGTGCGGTATGGTAACTTCAAATCTACTGAACCGATTGGCATGGTTCTTTGTTTCCGACGAAGCTAACTAAATTGTCTAGGGGTTGTACCACTTTTATCCACATCCATCAACTATAAATATTTTTACTTGGCCGTCGAAGTCGAAAAATCGATGAAAAAAACCCAATTTGTTTTCAATGGTCGCCATTTTGTTTCCTATGGTCCAAATAACTTACGCGACGTACAACTCCTGAAGAATCTGATATACTTCGCTAATGTCAACTCAATTTTGATTTCAGAGGAGCCGGCTGACCTGTGACATACCTCGCATGGAGGTGTACATCGAAATTTTGTTTCGTCCCGACGACACTTCCGCCTTTGCTCTTCGACATTCCCGGGCGAAAAAATTCCAGTTTGTAGCGGCAGTACCAATAAATATTTTGACCAAATTTGACATTGATATCTATAACACATCCCGAGAAAAAAGTTCTCAAAGAACATGCTTTTTTCGGACCAAAGATAGTAAACCTCCCCTCAAATCAAAAATGCAAACCGTTGATCAAAATTTAACACAACTTTAAACTGAAGTTTCAAAAACACAAACCCTGCTCTGCGTGCATTTATATGTATGGTATTCTCAGCTTCGTGCTCGTATTTGGTGTGAATGATTAATAACGAAATTCAGTTATGTGGTTATTTTACACTACATATATTAGAATCTGCATTCCTTTACGAAGTCCAATAACCAAGTTTGCTAACAATCTTACGAGATTTAATATTATTAGCTTCAAGTAGGACTGTCGAGGCGGAGCAACACTATGATGGCAAGAGGTGTGAAGAGCAGATTCTGGGTCGGCACGATGCGTCGAGCATCCTTCGTCGTTTGTGTGCTAGGGGGACCACAGAGGGCAGCTTTCATCTTCCGTGTTGTGTGGCTATGAGGCAAGACCATGGGCGGCTTAACTCTGCTCTTCTCCCGCTATGGCAGACTGCCAACCTTAATCCTTTCAGGCAGAGTGCGGCTCCTGGTGGCCGACGTGGTATTATTGTGCTTGCGCTCTTGCAATTACTGCTTGTGGTTATTGTTTCGCTGAGGTGGAGCGAGCGTTACATTTGGAGGATGAGGTCGGACGTTGAAGTGCAGTCAGATGTTTAAAGACTCGAGCATCTGACCGCAAAGAACGTCCATTTGACATGTAGCAGAAGAAGAGTATGTCACGAAGAGAAGATAGACATCGAAATGATCGCAATTCTTCCAGTGCTCTGACTCAAAGCCTGAAGACCGGTCTACAATAGGCTGACGTGCCTCCAGAATGCAGACTCTCGCTGTCTGTCTCATCCTGTGCATTCCTTCCCTCCTTGTATTGCTAACTCACTGACTGATCACTAAATGACGTCATTTCTCGTTGATTTTCTTCTGACCAATGACTCACAGCTCGAATAATTGGCTCGTTGATCATTATCTGATTATAAGACTGTTTGATCTGCTGGCTGCAATAGCAGCTTGGCAACTTTGTTAATAGTCTCCCCCACTCTGTCCTCCAGAGCTCCGAAATTTTCCTTTTATAGCCTTGTCTTTGATGTGTTCGGTTTGCAGTCCCACCCAATGGACAATGGATGTTGTGTCCTGCGTCGTTCTCACGCAGAGCCCTTGTTGAGGCATCTATGAGCATTGGTAAACATTGCTTCAAGTGTTTATCTGCATTCCTGCGTTGCCAAAAAAAGAGAGAGAGAGAAAGAAAGAAAGAACTCCCACACAATAATAAATCTGCTAGTTTCTAACCGGAATGTCTGGGCTTTACTCAAGTGCCCCACAGTTTGTGACTCAGTAGTGCCCCTCTCGCTGTCCGTCGTAAGTTAGACGGGACAACCCTTTAAGCGAAGATAATTATCTGGCTATTGGAAATGTCTCATGTGTTGGTTGCTGCTAGAGTGCCCCTATATTTTGAGTTCCTGGCGACGAAGAATTACAATACATATTACACACATCGTGTACAATGTACCTGATACCAAACTCAGAGAACAGATTTTGAAACAGTCCGATACATCATTTCAGAAGGTAGTGCAAATTGTAGACCAGTACAATTCAGGTGCCTTGTCACCTGATAAATTTGAGCAGCCAGCAATCTGTCAGGTTGAGCCTCTTGTTTGCGATCGGTGCATTCAACGGCAGCTTGCGCTAGCCACGCCAACAATGCTCCATAAGCAATGCTCCACTCCATGTAAGCAGTTTTCTAGACAGGCGGCTACACAGGAGCACAGAATTAAGTCTTGCCCTCGTTGTTATTCACAACATAAACGCCAAGAATGCCCCTCCCGACATTCTCAGTGTTATGCTTGTGGTAGGAAAGGACATGTATAAGCCGTATGTTTGCAACAGAACAAACATAAAATTCGGCCAACTCACAAATGTCACAGTGTCAGACAATGGCCCTCAGCTCACGTCAACTGAATTTGAAATTCTCTGTGCATACAATGGGATACAGCATCTAACTAGTGCACTGTTCCATCCACGTTAAACAGCGAAGTGGAACGTTTTGCAAGAACCTGCAAGCAACAGACGGCCACACTTCGCTATACACACACCAGGCATCAAGAATTGCAACTGTTTCTCGCCTCCTATAGTTCACACCCATGATATGGACCATCACCGGTGGAATTGCTTCATGGCTGCCGCCATCATACACTGCTATACCTGCTCCACTCTCCTCAGCATCCGGGGCCAAAGGAAGGCGCAAGTATCGCTTCGCGCCACAAGATATTGTCTTTCAATGGGTTTTTAGCGTCAGCAGATGGTGGGCGCGAGGCGAGATGGTCCGTCGACTTGGCGCTTGTATGTATCTTCAGGTCCAGATGGTTTGCAGCTTACATTAAAATCAACTTCGCCTTTTCCATGTGCAGGGTGATCTTTCAGACTCTCTTCCCCTTAGGGAAATAGCGGAAAGGTCGGGGAAGAAGAAGGCCAGTGTTCACTCTGTCTGCTTGCCAGGGGGTCTCATCCGAGATGTGGAGGAGGCCCTGCCGGTTGCGATAGAGAGCACTGGGTGCACCCGACTGCAAGTTGTTGCTCATGTTGGCACCAATGACTCCTGCCGCCTGGGTTCAGAGGTCATCCTCAGTTCGTACAGGCGGTTGGAGGAATTGGTGAAAGCGGAAAGCCTCGCTCGCGGGGTGAAATCTGAGCTAACTATTTGTAGTATCGTTCCCAGAACCGATCGCGGTCCTCTGGTTTGGAGCCGAGTAGAAGGCTTAAACCAGAGGCTCAGACGATTCTGCGGAGATCTGCGGTGCAAATTTCTCGACCTCCGCTATCGGGTGGAGAAATCTAGGGTCCCCCTGAATAGGTCAGGCGTGCACTACACGCCGGAAGCGGCTACAAGGGCAGCGGAGTACGTGTGGAGTACACATGTGGGTTTTTTATATTAGAGAATTCCCTCCCTAGGCCCGACAAGACGCCTCCTGAGACGCGGCAAGGTAGGAATAGGCAAAATGCAACAGGGAATAACAATATTAATGTGCTAATAGTAAACTGCAGGCCGGCCAGAGTGGCCGTGCGGTTCTGGGCGCTACAGTCTGGAACCGAGCGACCACTACGGTCGCAGGTTCGAATCCTGCCTCGGGCATGGATGTGTGTGATGTCCTTAGGTTAGTTAGGTTTAATTAGTTCTAAATTCTAGGCGACTGATGACCTCAGAAGTTAAGTCGCATTGTGCTCAGAGCCATTTGAACCATTTGAAGTAAACTGCAGGAGCGTCTATAGAAAGGTCCCAGAACTGCTCTCATTAATAAACGGTCGCAAAGCCCATATAGTACTAGGGACAGAAAGTTGGCTGAAACCAGACGTAAACAGTAATGAAATCCTAAACTCAGATTGGAATGTATACCGCAGAGACAGGCTGGACAGTGAAGGGGGAGGCGTGTTTATAGCGATAAGAAGTGCAATAGTATCGAAGGAAATTGACGGAGATCCGAAATGTGAAATAATTTGGGTGAAGGTCACGGTTAAAGCAGGCTCAGACATGGTAATTGGATGCCTCTATAGGCCCCCCGGCTCAGCAGCTGTTGCGGCTGAGCACCTGAACGATAATTTGGAAAATATTTCGAGTAGATTTCCCCACCATGTTATAGTTCTGGGTGGAGATTTTAATTTGCCGGATATAGACTGGGAGACTCAAACGTTAATAACGGGTGGCAAGGACAAAGAATCCAGGGAAATTTTTTTAAGTGCTTTATCTGAAAACTACCTTGAGCAGTTAAACAGAGAACCGACTCGTGGCGATAACATATTAGACCTCCTGGTGACAAACAGACCCGAACTATTTGAAACAGTTAACGCAGAACAGGGAAGCAGCGATCATAAAGCGGTTACTGCATCGATGATTTCAGCCGTAAATAGAGATATTAAGAAAGGTAGGAAGATTTTCCTGTTTAGCAAAAGTGACAAAAAGCAGATTACAGTGTACCTGACAGCTCAACACAAAAGTTTTGTCTCAAGTACAGGTAGTGTTGAGGATCAGTGGCCAAAGTTCAAAACCATCGTACAATAAAAAAAACCGATAGAGGTACTGAAGGTACCCTCCGCCACACCGTCAGGTGGCTTGCGGAGTATGGATGTAGATGTAGATGTACACGGATCCCGAGGACAGCATGGGCACATAAGCCGCCAGAGGGCTTCGACAACACCTCGGGACGACCCCATGGAGACGGAGCCTTCGCCTCTTCCGCCTCCCCTTGTCCTACCGATGAAGCTGGACCTGCCCACACCGCAGCACCTGCGGCCTTCTTCATCTGGTTCACAGCGTCAGGAGGTGGACATGTAAACTTCTGGTTATTTTCCAGGGGACGTTTCAGCCAGAGCGAAGGCGGGATGGCGGGGTACGACCGGAAGCCTGACATCTCCTGCAGCCACAGCTTCCGGTCCAGCACTGCGGCCACAGTCCTGCCTCCCCCACCGTTGTCGTGCTCCCTACACGGCGAAGGTCTGCCGCTTTGGGTGATAGGACTAGAGCTACAGAGCAGAGAGGATTGTGAGACATCAGCCAGTAGCTCACTGACTAGGACGTCACCACGACAGGAGTGACGTCTACACGAAGAGAATAAAAGCGACGCGCCGCATAGCCTCGGGCACACTTGTAGATCCAGAGTAGAATATGCGCACTAGTAGATCCGGACTAGAAGAGCCACAGCGATATTAACAATAGCAATATCTTACAAACTTATGTGCTAAGCTTGCATGTAAATTGTATACATTGAAGCACATTGATTATTTGCAAGGGGCCAGTTGTTTGCGACCCATCATGCAGAAACGAAAGTTAAGTATCGTCAATTCAATTACTGTAATAAACTCCACTATTATGATTTGCTTGTATGTTGTCTAGCTATCAGAGGAAACAGCTTCTTAGGTACCCTATGAGAGACGAGTGAGCAGGATCCCACAGTTAACATATGAAATATCCTATTCTGATCAGTTATTTCTACTTTCTAAAAGTCCCCATAAACACCTCTGTCCATTTATATACCGCTAAAACTACCTTTGAGAATCCAAATCAAACTGCAGTATGGTATTGCCACGCCATGTGCCTCGACTCTTCTCTATATAAAAAATTCCACTAGGTAACAAATGAATTATGAAGTTGTTTGTTCGATCCTTAGTGATGGCACAGAGTCGATTTAGATGCTTTCCTGTAACAAAACAATGATGAATGGAAATTTTTTTGGCGATAGTCAGACGATTCGTTCGTGCGGCAGATGTTACTAACAAAAAAAAAAAATGGTTCAAATAGCTCTGAGCACTATGGAACTTAACATCTGAGGTCATCAGTCCCCTAGAACTTACAACTACTTAAACCTAATTAACCTAAGGACATCACACACATCCATTCCCGAGCAGGATTCGAACCTGAGGCCGCAGCGGTCGCGTGGTTCCAGACTGAAGCGCCTAGAATCGCTGTGCCACATTGGCAGGCCGTTCCTAAAAATGAGTCGACAAATGTAACTCCTGACTGAATCCCAGAACTTGAGAGACCTAACAAAAGTGTGTAAATATAATCACTGTCATTTCCGTTGACATCCCCACTATCGACACGTTGCGTTTGAATTTTCATGACGTCATATGTAGTCATGTAGTCTGTTGTTACATGAATGTCATAGGTGGATATTTGTTGACACTTCTGAGTACGAAGTGTGAATGGAAGAATGTCGCTTCATGTATTCTTGCCTATACATCTGCAAGAATTAATACCAATACAGTAATTCCATATCTGAAACTCAGATTCGAAATTATGGGGTTTTCGGAACTTTCAAATCTATGTTATGTTCCACGCTACTGGCAGCATTAAAATCTATTTTCTGTGTTTATTAAGAATCAAATGCTTGACTGTGATTACGAATGGACGAGATGAGTTTATTGGGAAGATTACCAAATCTGAACGAAAACGATAAGAGAGTGGTACAGGACAGAGGTTACTTCCTTAGACCTTAGAAAAGTGAAATAGTAGGTGCTACATGAAATAATTAGAAAGACCAAACATAATAATCGATTTGTTTGCTCATTTACTTTCGGTGTGAACAAAATTTGGAAAGCATATGGATGCTTAGAGTGAGGGTTGGGTTAAACTTTCAATAGATACTGAGGTCGAGGACAATATCATGCTACAAAAATATGATGTGCTTTTGAATCACAGTTTAAGTATATTCACAGAAACTTTAATTTTCGTTGATTGTTTGCAAATCGCTATGATTGATAATATCCGTACCTACATAAAATGTCAAAAGTTTTCCGAGAATTATTTCTATTGAATTTCAGTGCTGGCACGTTTATCTGCTATACGAAGCTTACAAAACAAATCGAAACAAAAATCACATTCATAACACAATTTAAAATTTAAGTATTCATTTCGCACTGCGTAAAAATGTGTATGGCCACCTGATTGATAAATTTTCGAGCAAGTGAACAATTCTCCGCGTTCTGGCCCAGAAGGACTAATCGGAACCGACCGAGCGGCGTGTCATCCTCTGCCAATGGCGTTGACTGAATGAATTGAAGACTGGCACCGTTTTCCTATCTTTGTCAGTTTTGTTCAACTCTGAGCCGTTACTACACAGTCAAGTAGCTTCCGAATCGGCCTCAAGAGGTTTACTGTACTCCGTCCCAGTCCTCCCACGAGGCAACTGTTGCTGGCCATACCGGAAATCGAAACCGGGTCCCCCGCATAGCAGCCAGATAGGAACAACGGAGACGGACAGTTTTTAACGGTTAAGAGCAAATTATTTTACAGTATGTGGCCATTAATTCAATGATGAATTTTTACTTGTGCTGGAGAGAATTAATGAAAGCTTCGATGGAAATTGGAAACTTTTGTTTCCGTTGTAATTTATTTATGCAGGAAGCGTCAAAAATTAAAATAAATTATGCGTAACGTCAAGTGAATCAAAATAATGAACAATTGTTCACGTACACTTCTGATGAAAAAAATAATCTCTCATTTTACAAGCTATATTGATTCCGTCAGAGTAAAATGTTGAATCCGAGAAAGTATGTAATAATGAGTGAAACGACAAAACATTTAGCCGTTTTGTCAGCTACCGTGTCAGTAGCATTTTCGGATACAATCATCCTGATTTGACACATTGTGAAGCTTCATACAAGATTCCAAATGTGTTATACCGAGAAAGATGGCACAGTGATGAAGTCTCAGATCAAGAGGAAGTATTTTCCAGGCAACGCCCTTATTCCACGTTGAGATTTTTATAAATCCCGTAACAAGAGTAACGGACTTGTTCGTGCAATGTTGCATATCCTCATTTTTTTTCATCTGCGTTAGAATTTATTTAGTCAGTGGGATGGTCAACGCTTTCTTCCTGTTCTTAAAAACATTATAATTTATGAGCATATCTAAAGTTACCGCTTCTGATTTCATCTTATGCAGTATACGACCACTTCGTCGTCATATTACGAAGCGGCGGTTACCAACGTCCGATTTTCCTGCACAGTCTGCTTGAACGTATCCGGGTCTAATTCCAATTTTGCATTAAATTTTCACTGCAGACTTGAACAGTTGAGAAGAAGGGCGGTGCTGAACATTTCCTGCTCGACTCACTGTGCGCCAGTGCTCTAGGTTAAATATGAAACAGCTCCCCGCGTCTCAGTAAATGAGGGCATGTAATCATGTGAATGGTGCTCCCTCATTGCTTAGGAGCGGTAATCTCATAGGGTCCTTCAGCATTTTGTTGGTGTAAGTTATATTGAGACATTGTAATTTACTCTGTTCCTTCGTTATCAACAACTCAGACACAACAATACATGAGCACCCTTAGCAAAGATCAACTCCGCTCAAGATGGAAAACTCACGTAGCAAGAACAAAAGGTAATGTGAGCTCGTTAGAAATTTTTTTCAAATATACCATTTATGGAAGCTTTTGGTCATACGTGGAGACCTCAGAAAGTACGTTACACACTATTATGGGAGGAAAAGCAAGTTTTAATGGATACTGACCCACACTCCAAAGTGAAAAATGTTCAAATGTGTGTGAAATCTTATGGGACTTAAATGCTAAGGTCATCAGTCCCTAAGCTTACACACTACTTAACCTAAATTATCCTAAGAACAAACACACACACCCATGCCCGAGGGAGGACTCGAACCTCCATAGTGAAACATACATGATACTGTACATAGTCATTTCTTTACGACGGGCGGAACATCTTGCCAATCATTCAGTTGCTTCATTCAGTTGAAAACCGCTCCGTTTCCACGGATCCGAACTGCGATGTGTACGTCCCCATCGCTGGAAAATCTCTTTTTCCTCCCAGATATTCTCTCAGCTTGCCGAAAAACGAACATTGCATGGTGTAAGAACTGGATTTCCCGCACAGTATTATGCACGCCTGTGCGGCCTTGGTCAAATTGTTGGCACCGTTTCACTACGGCTGGATGCAACATTGAATTTCGTCCATATGCCGCTAGAATTTCGTTGTGAATCTATGTGCAATGTAGATATTTGCCCTCAAGAATTGTACTTTACCACTTCCTTCAACTTCTAAGTGCGTTTAGAGTTGCCACGACATTTCATTCGCACAGTATGATACACAGCAGCTGTTATCCGGATCGTAGGAAACCGGTGTCTGCACGACACTCTAAACATGTACTCACTTCGGACAGTGCGTCACTCTTGCTGGGAAATGGTTTTAACGTGATACGGGATGAGTATCTTACTTTCTAAAGTCAATACGTATCTTCAGTAGACAAGTTAAACCCTTTGGCCGGCCTTGGTTCGTTGCACTTATTTGAGAATTTCTGCAAACTATTCGAGAACCATAGTGCCGACATTCTTTATCATAAAATGTAGAAGAATGTCCTGATGTAGTCGGCCATCGGATGCAGAATTTCACTTGAGTATGATGCTCTACATTTGCGCGGGACGCCACTTTGCGCCCCTCAGCTTTGCTCGGCCCATACCGGAAGTACTCGCTACTACGTGACATTCCATATAGCACTGTGGAAAGCGTTTGTAGGTCGGCACGACTTTCTTCGGTGCTTCAAGCGTGGTGACGCCACTTGTTACTCTTCGCTAATTGTTCGTTGCATAAAGCAAGGTCAGACGACCAGTGGCTCTTTGCAGAAAAAGAGGCAATCTACAGTTATATCATCAAAAACCTTTAAAAATAAATATTAATGGCGGGAGAATTCTTAATATCCATTATGCACTCTCATAACCGATAGGTAAAGTAAATTTGCTTTTGAGTGGCATAACAGCACCATGTAGATACGCATTAAAGATTTAGTTGACGATAAAAGAGCAAACAATTTGCAACGTGATTCATTGTTCTGTACATCAAGAAGCACTTTGTGCTAAATTTGCAGATACGGGGCACGTGATGAAATAGGTAGAATGAGTAGTAAATTTTCTGAAGTCGTATCATTATTCCACTGTCAGTTGCAACAGGTTTCGCTGAAACTGAACGAAGACTACGAGACTTTATAAACTAATGCAAAGTATTTGGTTAATTTGAGGGGCACGCCTGAAATGATTTTTCGATTTAAGACTCGTTACTCTTGAATTTATGAAACAAAAAGGAAATCAGTTACGAGAAATAGGGCATCAGGAGTAAACTGAAGACACCCTAATTTATGTGGACTTTTCTGCACACTGCCCACAGTAAGACATTGCAAGATGAGAACGAATGTATTTCTGATATAGCGGGGGGTGGGGGTGGGGGAGCATTTAGCAACAAAGGGGACAAATTCTGATTAAAAAATACAGTACATTTCCCTAACCTCAGTGGTGTTATAGAAAACGTGAGGTTTGAAGAATTCATTGTGGCCTTGAAAGAATTACAAGTACATTTTTTCTAAACGTTCTGAGGATTTTGCCATCTTATATCCGTTTGCCGTTTCACTTGAAAGCGTTCCTCTGCATGTGCCAATGGAACTCATCGATCTGCTACGTAACTGCGGTTTAAAACAAAAACTGTTAAAACAAACGTTAAAGTGAACCCTGCCCGAGGACAAGGCCGTTGTAATACGATAGAAAGGTTAGTTTCTCAGTTTAAAATCAAAGTATTTTATACAATGACGCACTACAACATCCAGAAGAATATTAATCCTCAGCTTCTGTGAAGTTTGGAAAGTAGGAGACGGGGCACTGGCAGAATTGAAGCTGTGACGACGGGGTCGTGAGTCGAGATTGGGTGGCTCAATTGGTAGAGCACTTGCCCGCTAAAGGCAAAGGTCCCGAGTTCGAGTCTCGGTCTGGCACACAGTTTTAATCTGCCAGGAAGTTTTATATCAGCGCACACTCCGCTGCAGAGAAAAAATCTCATTCTGGATGATTTAAGTGAGTCTGAACATAGTGTTACAGTCGGCGCACGAGCGGTGGGGCACAGAAAAAAAAGGTTCCAAGTGGCTCTAAGCACTACGGGGACTTAACATCTGAGGTCATCAGTCTCCTAGACTCAGAGCTACTGAAACCTAACTAATTTAAGGACAGCACACACATCCATGCCCTAGGCAGCATTCGAACCTGCGACTACAGCAGCCGCGTGGTTCCGGACTGAAGCGCCTAGAACCGCTCGACCACAGCTGCCGGCGGAGCACAACATCTCCGAGGTAGCGACGAAGTGGGGATTTTCTCCTATGGCCAATTCACGAGTGTACTGTGAATAAAAGATCAAATATCCTACATCACTGCGGCTGGAAAAAGATCCTGCAAGAACGGGACCAACGACGACTGAAGAAAATTGTGCAACGACGCAGTGCAACCCTTCCGCAAACTGCTGCAGATTTCAGTCCTGGACCATCAACAAGTGTCAGCGTGCGAACCATTCAACAAACCAATCGATATGCGCTTTTGGAACCGAAGGCCCACTCGTGTACCCTTCATGGCTGCATGACACAAAGCTTTACGCCTCGCCTGAGCTCGTCAACATCGACATTGGACTGTTGATGACTGGAAACATGTTGCCTGGTTGGACGAGTCTCATTTCAAATTATATCGAGTGGATGGACGTGTACAGGTATGGAGACAACCTCATGAAACCCTGTATTCTGCAAGGCATTTCAGTAGCGGACTGTTCAAGTTGGTGGAGGCTCTATAATGGTGTAGGACGTGTGCAGTTGGAGTGATATGGGACCCGCGACACATCCAGAATTTCTACAGGAACATTCTTCTGAGTTTAAGCAGCCCTGCTGTCCACCAAACTCCCCTAGACATGAACATTACTGCGCATATCTGGGATGCCTTGGAATGTGCTGTTCAGAAGAGATCTCCACTTCCTCGTGCTTTTATGGATTTGTGCATAGTCCTGCAGGATTAATGGTGTCAGTTCCCTCCAGCACTACTTCAGACATTAGTCGAGTCCTCGCCACGTCGTCTTGCGGCATTTCTGCGTGCTCACGAAGGCCCTACACGATATTAGGCAGGTGTACCAGTTTCTTTGGCTCTTCAGTGTAACTGCTTTACGCAGACACTCTACAACTGTGATGTCGTCTCTCCAACCATTAACTGTCAACTGGTAGCTACACAGTAAATAAGTTCATAAGGACGGCTCTAGGTGTTTAATTTTCTTACAGTGGTGTACGGCTGTGGTGCCCCAGACCTCCATTCAAAATGATTGGCATGCAAAGACTCTTAGTAAATGTTCTGTTCCCTCTGTGACAAACATTGGACGTGGTGCTGAGTTTCCTTAATTTGAACTTTATTTGTAACTACCAATGTAATTGCACCGTTTTAATTTAAGTACACGTTAATCAAATTTGTAATCCCATTGTAAGGTGTCAGGCAAATCCAACACCTTCCATGAAAACCCTGACATGATAGCAAATCCGGCAGTATGTCAAATAGCTCCGAATAAATCCTGACATTAAATTAACCAAAGTAATACGATCAACGAGTGAGCAAATGGAATACCACAGACTAACACAAGAACGCCTAAATGCATGTCATACCTTCCCACCGTGAGACAGACGCAGTTCCGAGGGGAGAAACGAGAACAGAAGCCGAGAGCAGAGTGGTGTAGGCTAGGGGGCCCTTCGATAAGGGACGGACACCCACGTTTCCAGCCAACCGCCAAGACCACCCCCCAGCCATGTTAAAAGATAGAGCCCTCCAGAAGAACAGTATAGATCTTACGATAACACTAAAAGGGTCACACCAGCTGCAAGTTTTAGCGTGAGACTATACGCGTCTCTGTTACGTTGCAAACATTAAAAACATTGCCTCACCACGAAAAGTATAACGTTTCCTATTGGACAAACAGAATGTTTGTAGGTAGAGCTTAAAGTTAACATTGAGACGCTGATTGGTCAGTTGAAAACACAGCCAGATAGCTTTTTCTTAAACCAGCTTCGGTAAATTGTAGTAAGGAGAGGTTAGAAAGGGTTGCTTCCGACACGGCGAGGTGTGTGGAGCTGCGCCGCCCACCGCCCCCTGACTCTGCCTAACCGACAAGGTAATGAACGCATGCGATGCCGCATGAGGGCGCATAAAGCTTCACTTAGAACTGCAGAAGTCTCATCTGTTACACCCCCTTTTACGTAATACTAGTATCGATCGTCAATTATACTTTGTGGTATTCACATTTCCTATTAGAAGTTAAAAATCTGAAACACGATGGTTTTTCTGTTATATAATTATTGAGAAGCCACATCAGCCACTGTAATTTACGACAAGTTAAATAAGTAATTAAAGATAATTGAGGGTCACTGTAGACCATTTTTGATAGTTTTCTCTTTTATGAAACCTAATTTAAACCTAGATTATAAATGTGATATGGCATAGGTCATCCTTCGATCCATTGTAGAACTTGGAAACCCATTCAGGGAATACCCGTTCACATTTTTGTTGAACGCAGTTGGTTTTTACCATCCTGTATTAAAACATTTCCTTTTATCAATAGTGCAATCTATAAACAATGTTTTGTGAGTAGAATAAAAATTCCAATGGTAAATGTAACTACTTTCTCGACGTTATTTTACCAGCTAACTAAAAATAGGAAAGCCTTGAATCCCTTCCACTAAATTTCATAGTATTAAGATTCTTTACAGGGACTGCAGTGGAGCTGACGCTGAAATCATTAAGTATTTGATTATATCATCGCTAGTCTCACTGCACTCTTCTGAAGTCTACATGTCATGCGCGGTCTGACGTCTCCTAACCAGCAACAGGTCCCAGGTTCAATCTAGTAAATTCCCTAAAAACACGCTCAGATCGTCGTTACGTGAAAGTGGTAGGGAGACACGACTTAGAACAAACAGACAGCACGCAGAATGTTAGACCATTTCACTAAGCAAAAGATCAGTTTTAAAGTAGCTATGCTATAATCTGACTTACGTTTTGCTAGTTGAAAATGTACGGTTTGTTTTCACAGTCTGTGAGATGAATAAAAAGCATAATCGTCAGTGTTTCTTCAGAAAAGTACTAAGAATTTGACGGAAATTAAGAATCACCCGGCACAGTAATCAGGCTAGCACTAATGCTGTAATTAAAGTACGTGGAAATGTAAGCAGTTAGTTAGATGGTATGCATGTACAATTTTTTATTTAGAAGGCAAAAGACGTGGAGTTATTTTTTAGTCAACAATATGTTTTTCGAAGGCTCTTCGTTACTTCTGGAGATACGACTTGTAGATTCAGAAACATTATTTTCAAACTTGACGTCGGTGACTTAATGGATTAACAAACAAATCAAGTTCATCAGTTTAATCTTGCAACAAAAAAATTAGAGATGTTAACAATTTATGTTTAGAAACCGAAATAAAAGTCACAATTAATGCAATATTTTTAGCTTTTTCTATTGAATAAAACTGTTTAGAATCAGATATTTCTTATTCTCCTAGATGCAAAAATAGTCAGTAATCACTCCCATTACCCGATTCTACGGGACAGGTACAAACAAGCTTTTTGTGGTATAAATACATAGGCTAGGTCTCAAATATAATTACAAATAATCCCATTTAATATTGATTTTCATATATCTTTTTAAAATTATGTTTCTTTAACTTGTTGAAAGCTGCCTCCCCCCCCCCTATTTTACGGAAGTAAGAACGGGAGTATGCGGAGGGCTTTCATATATGTTGAGGTTATGCAAATCGATCGGAACAAAGAGATCTCAGCTCGCGTAAAATGAACATCTGCAAAGCTGAAAGTCTTGTAATGTAGAATTGTGCCAGATCAACGCTAGCAAGAAACACTCTCACAGTCTGTCGTGATTAAGGGAGCTTATTAACGCCTATCTCTTTTATGCCCAAGACGGTGTGTCTGAATTTGACACGCAGAATAAAATAGTCTGCTGCAGTCGCCGACCACGTGAAGAAAAATCGGTGTCGGCAAGCACGAGCGTCCAGTGTCGAAAACTGCGAACCAGGGCGAAATACACTCATGCTCATAAATTAAGGATAATTGCAGAATGTGGTGCCACACAACGTGGCACTACACAAAACTGGCGCTAATAGCATAGGCACATAGGGAACACACACATCTGTAAGTCCACGGTATTGGTGATAAGTTGAGAAAACCGTCCCGAAACACATGTGCTACAAAACGCCACTCTTCCCTGCGCACGTACCAAGACATCTGTATGGGATATGATCACCATGCACACGTACACAGGCCGCACGACGGGTTGGCGTACTCTGGATCAGGTAGTCGAGCAGCTGCTGGGGTATAGCCTCCCATTCTTGCACCAGTGTCTGTCTGAGCTCCTCAAGTGTCCTAGGGGTTTGAAGACGTGCAGTGATATGTCGACCGAGAGCATCCCAGACGTGCTCGATGGGGTTTAGGTCTGGAGAACAGGCAGGCCACTCCATTCGTCTGATATCTTCTGTTTCACGGTACTCCTCTACGATGGCAGCTCGGTGGGGCCGTGCGTTATCATCCATCAGGAGGAAGGTGGGACCCACTGCACCCCTGAAAAGGCGGAAATACTGGTGCAAAATGACGTCCGATACACCTGACGTGTTACAGTTCCTCTATCAAAGACATGCAGGTGTGTACGTGCACCAGTCATAATGCCAGCCCACACCATCAAACCACGACCTCACCTCCATACACGTCCCTTTGAAGGACATTAAGCGGTTGGTATCTGGTTCTTGGTTCATGCCAGATGAAAATCCGGCGAGAATCACTGTTCAGACTATACCTGGACTTGTCCGTGAACATAATCTGGGACCACTGTTTCAATGACCGTGTACTGTGTTCTTGACACCAGGCTTTACGGGCTCTCCTGTGAGCAGGGGTCAGTGGAATGCACATTTCAGGTCTCCGGGCGGATAAACCATCTCTGTTCAGTCGTATGTAGACTGTGTGTCTGGAGAAAACTGTTCCAGTGGCTGCAGTAAGGACCCGAGGAAGGCTACCTGCAGTACTCCGTGGCCGTCTGCGGGCACTGATGGTGAGATATCGGTCTTCTTGTGGTATTGTAAACTGTGGACGTCCCGTAATGTAGCGCCTGGACACGTTTCCTGTCTGCTAGAATCGTTTCCATAATCTTGAGATCACTCTTTGTGGCACACGGAGGGCCCGTGCTACGACCTACTGTGTTTGCCCAACCTCCAGTCGTCATAGTATTCTACCCCTCATAACGTCATCAATATGTGTTCTTTGAGTCATTTTCAACACACAGTCACCATTAGAAAGTCTGAAAACGTCTGCACACTTACTCACTGCGCCGCACTCTGACATGCACCAACACAACTCTGCATATGTGAACTGCTGCCGGAGCCACTGTGCGACGATCGCAGGTAAAATGCACCGCATGGTCATACCCCAAGTAGGTTTATACCCGCAAACCGCCCACTAGAGCGTTGTTTCACCATGTATCAGCATTATCCTTATCAACCAACATCTTATTGCACTTAGCTGTTAAGGAGACCCGGCCGGGGTGACCGAGCGGTTCTAGGCGCTACAATCTGGAACCGCGAGACCACTACGGTCGCAAGTTCGAATCCTGCCTTGGGCATGGGTGTGTGTGATGTCCTTAGGTTAGTTAGGTTTAAGTGGTTCTAAGTTCTAGGGGACTGATGACCTCAGAAGTTAAGTCCCATAGTGCTCAGAGCCATTTGAACCATTTGTTAAGGAGAACACGTGGTGTCGTTGCAGTAAACACGTACAGTGGAGACTAAGGAGAACACGTCTTCCTATGAATACATTCCTGTCAGCCGTGTATCTACTATCAACCCCCATTACTCGCTGACTCACGATAAGATGCGCTCACCCCCAGGTGCAATAATATTGTGGTCGACTAGCATGTTCCTCCGCGTCCACAAGGAGCATGCGAACTAGTATCCTAGTCACTTCGCCCCACAGGGTCCTGCCGTCAAAGTGTAGCAAGCAGATCCTTTTGTCTATGCAGCCAGACATGTGAGTCCCCTAGCAGGCGAACACAGTGAATGGATAGTCTTAGAACTATGCTAGCGACTTGATATTTGAGTCAGTTTGTATGTGAAATGTGGCTTTGCATACAGCTTAACTAACTGTTAATGAACAATATAAAGATAATGACTAATTCAGAGAGAAATACTCTTAAGTTAATTAATACACTTGATTTTCGAGTGAGAGGCATTATCTGAATGTGCGCTTACTACTCACTATTTTATTTATAGACATATTTCTGTGTCATTCTCTGAAATATTAACTACTGCAGTATCAGACTCGCATTACTTTGCGTAAGAGCACATGAAAAGTGGCTGTTTAATTTGGCATGACGATTTTCGAGAAGTTTTGCCCATAACTGTAAATAATGTTGCGAATTTGATTAACTTACCCAACTTCTGTAGTATTAATGATGACCAACCGAAACCCTCAGCTACCGACAGGTGTTGTTGATATACCTAGATGTGGACAGCTGAAAATGTGTGCCCCGACAGAGACTCGAACCCGGGATCTGCTGCTTACATGGCAGACGCTCTATCCATTTGAGCCACCGAGGACACAGATGAGTAGCGCGACTGCAGGAACTTGTCCCTTCCACGCTTCCCGTGAGACTCACATTCCCAACTGTCCACAATTCTACATATGTAATGTACCTTATAGACATTTGGCCATCCACTCATTACTCGCGCACGCTTTGGCGATTCCCGTAAGAGTTTGGACAACCTGTGCGCATTCGCACAGACGGAGGTCAATGGCTGGGTAGCCTTTAACTATATATATGAAGACAGTAACTGTTCTCGAAAGAACAGAATACTGTTGATTACCGTGCAGCTTTTCCCTGAAATAAATGATGACCAAATGAAACCCTCAGCTGCTGACAGGTGTTGTTGATATACCTCGATGTGGACAGCTGAAAATGTGTGCCCCGACCAGGAGTGAATTGCTCTATAATCTGAAAATAACACATATCAAAACAAAATTGTATCGTTCCAGATCCCACGGAAGATGGCTTAGAGTAAAAAAAAAGGCGAAACGCGTCTGGGAAAAATTAATTACAGTACTGCAGGAAAAGGCGGTTTTTATTTATAAAAGAAATATTTCTGTGCTTGCTGCGGAGGATAGCCAAACAAGCAAACCAGTAATTTTAATACTGTGTAGTTTCTTATTGTTAGAACATTGCGTATGGCTTTAGTCTGCAGTAGAAATTTTGTAATGCAACTTATGGTTGTGTCTTATAGTTGAAACAAGTGTTAAAGAACATAATTGTACAGAGAAGAATTATTAGGAACTTGTCTAGATGTATGAACGTCATGAAAACGTGTATTGTAGCCATGGCTTAATGAAGCACACTTTAAACTTGGAGTTCTCAGTTATCATTCATTACGTTTAGATCCTCATTTTTCATTCATTACCTTTATGAATGTGTATGTATACTCGCACTGCATATCGCTAGTTGTGTGTCACAGAAAAATTTTGTGAAAATCGGTATAATACCGTCTTGCACTGCACATCGTAAGTACGGCAAATGAAATTTGGTTTCGGACAGTCAGACCACTATTCCTACTAGTAACAGGCAGCAGAACAGACGAGGGTCCGTGTGAACAAGTAGGCCAAAAAATTTAATTATTATCAAATTAATGTTCACTGTAAGGTTCTGTGATTGTCGGTAGGTATTTGTGATAATATCATCAGTTTTGAGGTTTCATATCAGTAAAAGGTTTCAGAAAAATGTATTTCATTGCCTCGGCTTCAGAAGAAATTCAGCAAATCATGGAGAACCGAGTAGAGCAAGTGTGACAGAAACCACGAGGACCAATTACACTGAAAAAGTTAATGACTATGTGGACAAAGTACAGTTATGTATTCAGCATTCGGAGGAAATGGAAGCATGTTGCCAGAGGTCTCCCAGCTCTGCACAGAGAGCTGGATTTCACATGGCGTGTGGTCAGCCTGACTAAAGAACCAAACGGGGCTGGCCCCGCAACACGTAGTTGAAGGAACGGGAGAAGATAGTGTGTGTCAACCAGCAAGTAGTTACGGTGCACTGTCGTGGTGTTTACCATTCCAGGGTGGACGAAGACAACATATGAATGACTTCAAACGGGGAACTGGGCAGTGTGGCCCTGTACTGCGTGCGGTTGGAGGGATGCTGTCCGCCGCTTCTTGGTGCGGTGTTAACGCGGTTAACATGTAACTACTTGTAAAAGCCGACATAACTGGTGACTGCTCATGAACATTTTGTTTGGATCATTTCGCCACAATTTATAAGGGGTGTCCCAAGAGTAAATAACCAATATTCAGCGTTGTGAAAGGAACGATCATACATACATATAGAGTAGTATTCTTTTCCACAATCTGGCTGCTAACCCCAGTTTCCTTTTCGGGCAGATTACTGAGAATTAGTGTACTGTTCTGTCTCTTATTTTTCAATATACTTGTGTCACATCTGGCCAAAGTAGAAGCAGAATAGGAACGTGTCCAAAAGAATTGTAAGATGCTGTCATCACCATTTCGGCTTTCAGCCAGAAGATAGAAGCATAGCCCAACTATGTCTTCATCATGGAGCATCACTCACATATCATCAGATGATGTTGAGGCCAATTATTTTTTTTCCTTACTTTCACTGGGGTGGAAGTTATTGCTTCAATAGCTATTCCCAGAAGTGGATCCGGTGACACTCTCATATTCAGAAACTGTGTACGTGTTAGAATATTATTTTGAGGCACATGTGAACAGAGCAGCAACCAAGCATAAACTTTTTCGATGATTGGAAGGAGTTGATGGCAAAATTACAAGGGATAACCACAAATTGCAATTTCTGTGGAAAAAACACAAATACAAATGCATTTGATTATCTCATTCGTGGAATGCTTATTATGCACTCACCCAGTAGTAAATTCGAGAAACTCCTTTGTTTGATTAATCCATCATTGCAAAACTATTTTCCTTTCAGCTTGGCGAATGGGCGCTAATATCGCCTGACGTGCTTCAGAAAGAAGACTCCTGTGTGTTTACGATTCGTCAATGCCCCCACGGACAAATCATAAGCGCGACTATCTGTGAACGTCACAGAGCACATAAAAGAAGATGGGACCAACAGATTGTGGACAGATTCAGTAAAGGAAAGTTACATTCCTGAGATCGCAGTGATATTCATCCCACGCACGAAAACTGTTTCTTCCGAATCGCAAAAAACTCTTACTAAAAAAGTGGTGTCAGAACCGAAATGTGCCTTATGAAATCACTCAGGCAACAAATCAGTCGGGCAACACACATTTTTAGTGTTTCGTGATAAAAACTCAAATGATATTCGCCATGATAGGGCGGAATTTAGCTATTTAGCTACAGTGAACACCAGTACAGTAGGCTCCAAAATCCATGAAGGTGCTAATCATATTCACATTGAAATTCGTAACAAATAATTTCAAAAACTATTTCAAAAATAAGATAGAATTTTTTTGACAAACCAACTAAAAACTTAGTTTAATTTTAAAAACTAAAAACCGCACATCACGTTGAAGGTGAACGCTGTGCCAGACTTCTGCAAGGCACTCAGTATTCTGTTTGTCTTAAAAGGCAAAGTGAAATAGCAAGTTAACCACTTAGAATAGAACAGCGCTACAGAACTCATTACCAGTAACCAATGGTTGTAGTACAAAAACCGAACTGCGCAATCCGGATCTGCGATCGTTTCAAATCGACAGTAAAAGCACCATCCATAATAGCTACTTATCCATTTGTAAATCAGAAAGAATTGATGTCTAAAGTAGCTGGCGGCGTACATTTTGAAAAACTTGAGGAAGGAATCTTATTTACAAGTTCCTCTGGATGAAGACATACGGAAGTTCTTGGTCGTAGATCAGGGGCAACCAAGATTTAGGCCCACGGGCCATGCCCCAGCATGAGTGCCAAAGCGCTCAGTCTGGCAGGCAGATTTCCCCCACCACCATGCCAAGCTATCTGAGCGCGAGAAGGGGGGAGAGGGAAACTCCGCCACATTTAAGTGACAGTGCAGTCACGCTGCATACGACTTGCTTTTATATCCCACATTTTTCAACAACACAGATGGTAACACAGTGGTAACACCGGTTCCCGTCAGATCACCGAAGTTAAGCGCTGTCGGGTTGGGCTAGCACTTGGATGGGTGACCATCCGGTCTGCCGAAAGCTGTTTGCAAGCGGGGTGCACTCAGCCGTCGTGAGGCAAACTGAGGAGCTACATGATTGAAAAGTAGCGGCTCCGGTCTCGGAAACTGACATACGGCCGGGAGAGCGGTGTGCTGACCACATGCCCCTCCATATCCGCATCCAGTGACGCCTGTGGGCTGAGGTTGACACGGGGGCCTGTCTGTACCTTTGGGCTTTCATGGCCTGTTCAGGAGGAGTTAACAACACAGATCACAGTCACAACAAATTTTCAGTATTATTAAATTGTTTTTGGAGCGCTGATGACAATATAATTTTTATCTTGTGTAGACTGTCAGCAAACTGGCAGACGCATACCATTTCATAGGGTTTTGCACTCGAGTTGACACTTAATCGTGACTTATTAGCTTCAAACTTGAAAAAAGGTCTTTTACACAAACATGTTAATGCAAATATTGTAGCATTTTTGCAACCTCATTATGATGACTTGGAAACTACGTGAAGAAAGCAATGTCGATGTCCTGAACAGCTGTAATGTAAAAAGCTTTGTCATGCAAGTCAATCAGTTACTTCTGCAAATGAACAGGAGCTCTTTCAACTGAAACGACAAACGGTCTCGGAATCAGATATATAGACTGGTAGTGTCCTCAACATGTTTATAAAACCATCCTTTGAATTCTTGAAACCTCACGTTTTCTTTTACGCCAGTGCGCTTAAGGACTGTCTTTGTCAGAACATATCCCTTCTACACGCCATTTTGTTTTCAAATGCATCCCCATCCAATCAGAAATAAGTTATCTTGCACTGTGGGCAACGTGCAGTCAAGTTCACTTAAAATGCGAATTCTGCACTGCATTCCGGATGTTACACTTTTCGTTTCTGCACTATTTTTTTCCTTTATAAATTCGACAATAGCGAATTTTAAATCGAAAAATCGCCCACCCGTGCCTCCTTGACTTAAACAACGTACATTGCAGTAATATATGAAGTCTCCATACTCATCGTTCAGTTCCACTGAAAACTATTGCAGCTGAGAATGAGATAATGCGTGCGACTTCGGAAATTTTACTCTTCGTACCGCCAGTTTCTTCACGTGCTCCAGGTCCGCAACTCTAGCACAAAGTGATTTTTGATGAACCAAACAATGAATCCCGTCTGTTGATCTTTGTAATTCTTTGCTCTTTCTTGTCAACTAAATCAAATTCTTTCTGCATGGTATGGTAATTTCGTTTCATAGCAAATATGCAGTACCTGTCGCTTGGGAATTCTCATCCCTCTCTTCTGTCATTCCCATTCATTTTAAGGGATTGCTTTGACAGATCTCTAGGACTCTGTCTTTTTGTGCAACAGCCACTGTACTTGTGTCCGGATTTCATGAGACGGACAAATAGAGGAGATTAAACAGCACTGACAGCACGATTCTGCTGAATTCAGGGAGTTGTGCCAACCAAAAACTGCCACACCGGAATACTAAATGAAATGTCGTGCTGTACCGAGTACTTCCGAGAAGTTCCGAGCAAAGTACCGAGGCTTCCGACATGATTATGGCCAGACGACTAGAATTAACAGATTTTGAACACAGATGGTAGTTGTAGGGCCAGACGCATGGTCTAACATTCTGCGTGTTTTTTAGGGAATTGACTAGTTTAAACCTGGGACCTGTTGCTGGTAAGGAGACGTCAGACCACACATGACATGTAGAGTTCAGAAGAGTTCAGTGAGACTAGCGATGATATAACCAAATACATAATGGTTTCAGCGTCAGCTCCACTGCACTCCCTGTAAAAGAATCTTAATACTAACTAAATTTAGTGGAAGGGGTTCAAGGCTTTCCTATTTTTAGTTAGCTGGTAAAATAACTTCGAAAAAGCAGTTAAGTTTACCATTGGAAATTTTATTCTACTCACAAAACATTGTTTATAAATTGCACTATTGATAAAGGAAATGTTTTAATACAGGATGGTAAAAACCAAATGCGTTCAACAAAAATGAGAACGGGTATTCCCTGAATGGGTTTCCAAGTTCTACAATGGATCGAAGGATGACCTATGCCATATCACATCTATAATCTAGGTTTAAATTAAGTTTCACAAAAGAGAAAACTATCAAAATGGTATACAGTGACCCTCAATTATCTTTAATTACTTATCTGACTTGTCGTAAATTACAGTGGCTGATGTGGCTTCTCAATAACTATATAACGGAAAAATCATCGCGTTTCAGATTTTTACTTCAAGTGGCAGATATGAACACCATGAGCTTTAATTGACGATCGACACTAGTATTACGCAAAAAGGGGGTGTAGCAGATGAGAATTCTGCAGTTCTGAGTGAAGCTTTATGCGCTGTTATGCGGCATCGCGTGCGTTCATTACCTTGTCGGTGTAAGTCAGAGGGCAGCGGGCAGCACAGCTCCGCTCACCTCGCCGTCTCGGAAGCAACTCTCTCCTAACTTCTCCTTACTACAATTTACCGAAGTTGGTTTAAAAAAACCATCTGGCTGTGTTTTCATCTGACCAATCAGGGTCTCAATGTTTACCTTAAGCTCCGCCTACAAAAATTCTGTCTATCCAATGAGAAACGTTATACTTTTCGTGGTGGGGCAATGTTTTTAAAGTTTGCAGCGTAACAGAGACTCGAAAAAGTCTCACGCTAAAACTTGCAGCTGGTGTGGTCCTTTTAGTGTTATCGTAAGATCTGTACTGTTCTTCTGGAGGGCTCTATATTTTAACATGGGCTGGGGGGTGGTCCTGACGTAACAGAGACGCGAAAAAGTCTCACGCTAAAACCTCCGGCTGGGTTGGCCCTTTTTGTGTTATCGTAAGATCTGTACTGTTCTTCTGGAGGGCTCTGGCTTTTAACATGGGCTGGGGTGTGATCCTAGCGGTTAGCTGGCGACGTGGGTGTCCGTCCCTTATCGTAGGGCCTTCCAGCTTAACACGGTTCTGCTCTCGGCTTCTGTTCTCGTTTCTCCCCTCGGAACTGCGTCTGTCTCACGGTGGGAAGGTATGACATGCATTTAGGCATTCTTGTGTTAGTCTGTGGTATTCCATTTGCTCACTCGTTACTCGTATTACTTTGGTTAATTTAATGTCAGGATTTATTCGGAGCTATGTGACATACTACTGGATTTGCTTATCATGTAAGGATTTTCGTGGAAGGTGTTGGATTTGCCTGACACCTTACAGTGTTGTAGTGTTAGTGACTCATTTGTCGTGATCATTGTCGATCAGATGGCACTCAGGAGGCTTGTGGTGGTGGTGGTTAGTGTTTAACGTCCCGTCGACAACGAGGTCATTAGAGACGGGGAGGAGGCTTGTCTATACGGTCTCTGTCTTGACTCTGCAGGCAGTCTTTGGAACAAGGGTACAACCATGCGCCGCCGACGAGTACGTATTTCTCCAGTTGAACAACTTCAGCCATTTGAGCTTGATCGGATTGTGGGCCTGCGGGAAGCTGGATGAACGGATGGATGGACTGCTACACTTGTTGAACACAGCGTATCGGTGGTGTGACGCTGGTTTCAGCAGTGGGCTGTGGAACTTTCCAACACCCATAGAGAAGGTCTGGAGGTCCACGTAGTGCAGACGCTCATCAGGGTCGCCGCATTGTGGGAGGAGCGCTGGCCAACCGAATATTATCTGCTGAAGAAGCTCAGTCGCATTTTGCACCTGCTGCATCACCAAGTACCATCAGAAACCTGGTTGCAACAAGACTTAGATGTTGTGCGCCTCTGACCAAAACACCGAAAGCACTGCTACTCTGGTGTAGTGAGAGAGTCGACTGGAGGGTTGAATGGAACTCTGTGCTCCTCAGCGATGAGAGTGGACTCTGCATGAGAATGATGGAAGCACACATGTGTGGCGTAGACCTGGTGAGTGGCCTATTCCGGAGTGTATTCGCTCATGACACACAGGCTGCAGCCGGGGTTCATGGTGTGGGGAGCTATCACTTACAAGTCGCGGACACATTCGGTGTTCCTGCGAACGGTGGGGCGGGGGGGGGGGGGGGGGTATTGGGGGGATCGGGAATGTGCTTTTCAGCAGGACAAAGCACAACTACATACGACTGCAGCGACACGACGTGCTCTTTTTACAACACTTGCCCTGACCAGGAAGATCACCAGATTGCTCGGCAATAGGGCCGTGGTTAAGTGGGTACGTACTCCTTCTCCAGGGTTTGCGAGAACCATTGTCAAATTGCAATAAAACGTGCCAGATGCTTGGGTCAATCTCACGCGAGATGCCACTCGGCACGTTTATGATCATTTACATGCGAGAATACACGCTTGCGCTACCGCCAGAAGGGTGGAACAACGTATGCTAATGCGACTCTTTGGGTACCCTTCACTTTGACACGTATCTCTCTTTTGGTCTGAATCCTGCAATGATGAACTACCCGTCACGTCACTTGTCAAATAAATGATCTAGTGGGTGTTGCATTCTTTTATACCTCCTCAGAGTCGTGAGGCACATTTTGTCTCAAGCTGGAGTAAGCCCAAACAAATACTGCTCGTCACATCTTTCTTACAACACCCAGCTTCGACGAAACGCGACGATTTGTTCCCCGTTACAAACAAAATGATTTTTAAACCGGAATTTTACGTGCGTCTTCGAAAGAGTTGTTCCAAATTTGTCTAGTGGAATATTCGTTTTATCGACATGTGTTATCAGGGACAGCAAAAGAGGAAAGCTAACCAGTACTCCAACAGTAACAGCGCTGCCCTTGCTTGCGCTGACCGACATCTCCATGAAGGACCGCTGCTCAGTCGCTCCTTGGGTACTGGTTAGTCTTCTCGTTTTACTGTCCCTCTTAACATAAATCAATGTAACAAGTATCGCACTACATTAACTTGGGACCTCCCTATCAAGTGAGCATTTAAAGTTCCGTTTCAGGAACCATTTTGTTTGTAAAGAGAAGTAAACCTTCGCTTTCTGGCGACAATGGGTGTCGCATGAAAGACGAGGTGAGCGGTGTTTGTTTGGGTTGAGTGTAACTACGCACTGAAAAACGTAAATTACAAGTATCTGCTGAAACACCAGAGAAAACGCGCTTGACGATTCTAAGGAAGAACTACGTAGGCCTATAGCGTCTCCTAGGAGGAATGGTCAATGACCAGAGGTACGCACTTTGGAGCCTACGTTACCGGTATACTTTTTTACTTGTTTTGCTCCATACTATCATTACTAAAAATGTGGAATTCAAAAGAGCTTGAGATAGGAATGACTTGTTTCACAGTATCAGAGATGAAGAAGTGCTCATAGCTCTTAAGGTACGTATTTTAGAGCCCATGTTTACTAGAATTTTGCTTCTATCTTTCCTGCCATATCCCTGAACAATAAAGATTTCTCCTGAGATACCCAATGTATACCCTCTATGGAATGATAGTCTGCCATTGCCGTAATGTCCAACAACATAACGTGCACTGAAATACTAGCAGTACTGAACACGAATTGACACTGCTTCAGGCAGTCACATCTTGCAGCTAGCAAGTAATGTTTATCCGCGTTGTACGAGCTGTAAGGTCACTGCAAGGGTCAGAATCATGACATTCGCGCTGTAACGTCATTACTTATTGCACTACATAAACTGTACCCGAGTCGATATTGTAAGCTTTCCTCGTTTGTTCCATTACAATCTCGAATATTTGCTGCATCCTGTTTCTCTGTACAGACGAAACGTATTTGTGAACAATTTGTTTTAGCTACTTCATTGTATTCACTTACTTCAGTCAACATCTGTTCCTGGATCGTACTTACGTTCCACTGGGAGTTTAGTAAATAGAATTAAATATGGTTGTTGATTGTGAAATATTGTTATTAGTCTTGTAAAGCTACATAGAGGAAGAGTCAGTTTGTAAGGCTAATAATCGAGAGATTTATGTGTATTTCGTATAAGTTCTCTGCTGACATTGTACGCTGGTGTATCTGCAGAGTCAAGTTCTTTGATTGTGTAACTATGTAACACGTGTGTTAATAATTTTGCGTTTTAAGAAATAATCTTGCAACTGTACCTCTGGTTTTATACGTAATACTCAGTGAATGTGTTATAACTTATAAAAACTATGTCTATTTTACTGTTCCATCAGTAGGGAAGTCAGATGTAAAAACTGTAGTCTCACCCCTTCGTTACGGAAGTAGTTTGGCGAGACTCGAAAAGGTGGACTTGGCGCGCAAGGCGCTCGAATCCTTTGTGGCGAGTGGGGAGCGGCAGTTTTGGTCAGCTATTGTGGTTAATTTGAATGTATAAATTGAGGCAAGCAGAGGTTGCGAACATATTAATTAGTTTCGAATGGAATTTAAAGTGGCCTAATGACCATTGTATCATTATTGGCCCTGTTTGATTAAATTTACGACGCCAAGAAGAGTTATATCAGGGGGTGGCTAACATCAAGAACTATGGTTGTTCTCCCGCCAATTTTATAACCACTGAAGTTTGCCAAATGCTCTACCGTCTTCACCAGAATTGTTATCTAAATATGTAAATCCAATGGACCATGTATTGTGGGTTGAATAACAACTTTTTGTGGAACTACTAACTTGTGTGCCCACACGTGATTGTACCCAGTCATGCAGGCAGGATCCTTTCCAAGTTAATTAATTCCGAGTATCTGTGCATTAGACTGACAAATTTGGCAGTAAAACATTTTGCAGATTTTTATTAACTTTGTGGGGTATGGAGCCTTTCTTTAAATAAAAATCTGCTATCAGAATAATCAATTGCAAAATTATAAAGTTCTTATAGCTGTCTGTTCGTAAAAGTTATAAAAAGACAGCAGCATTATTTCACTTTGAACAGGATTGTAAACTTGTAATTGTTTGTTGCTTTGTGTATGTTGTTTTAAAGTGGTTTTTCAAGTTGGTTAGACATTTACAAAGTCGGTTTGATCTGGAGTGCAATGACAGAATAGTTGTTAACTATTGAACTACTTTTGCATTATTCATCATACTTAAAGTTGTTAGAAAAGATATTTGCCCTTTTCTTAATTTATGTGTTATCATTTACAATTGATGACGGTTCTTCAAACCATACCACTTTAAGGTACCCCATAAGCTACTTAACGTATGTGATAAAAGAAAGTAAAGACTGAGCAAGTGCAGCAACCAGTACAATCATTTTTCTGCACCAAAACTTTCCTTATTAATAATAGCTGTATTACCCATTTGTATAGATTCAAGTGGAAATATCTGAAGCCCATAGAAATAAGTACTGTTGCAAAATCATGTTTTTTGTGATAGTTAATTGAAATAATAGTTCATGCTACTGCACGTCAGACTTTGCTAGTAGATTGATATGTCCTTCTGTATTTGTTCATTATACTGCGCAGCGCGGTGTAGCCGTGCGGTCTCAGGCGTCTCTTCACGGTCCCCGCGGCTCCCCTCCCCCTACCCCCCTCCCCTTCCGTCGGAGGTTCGAGTCCTCTCTCTGGCCTAGGTGTGTGTATCGTCCTTAGTGTAAGTTAGTTTAAGTTGGATTAACTAGTGTGTAAGGTTAGAGACCGATGACCTCAGCAGTTTGGTCCCATAAAACCTTACCACAATTTTCAAAAAATTTCAATTTCATTATACTGCACTTGCCATAGCAAGTTTTATTGTGAGACTGTGTGTAATATTGCTGCGTTTATCGGCCTTTCTATGTTCTGCGTAAGGGTTAGCTGTTGTGTTGTTTCCTAGGGCAAGTTACTATATAATATTGAGAGTAACGGTGTTAGAAGAGGTTAGTTACGGTATCCTAGGTGACGTTTATTTCCGCTTTGGAATAAATCTTGATACGGCACTGACTGATTAAAGTGGCGACCGTATGTATATAAAATTATAGTTTACTTTTATGTTAGTAGAACGTCAGGTCAAAACTGATTTGCTTTGTTGTTGTTACTGTTTCACTTACTTCGTGATTACGAAATCATAGTCCGATTTTTTGTCACAGGGTACCGCAACGGTCAGGCTAAACCCTTCAGGCTAAACCCTTCACAGAAAGTTAACATTATCAGCAATTGCCAGTCTGGTAAGGACTGGTTGTGTTACAACTGCTAATCTCACTTTCATATTTCTTCTTGACTTGGACGTTAAAATGATTCCTGTAAGTCCGCTATGGCCGACTACCTTCGATATCCTTCTGCATGTCAACATAATGACATGACTTTACAGACTAGATAGAAAGCAATACGGCACCAGCTGTGTTACTAATTCGTCAACCATCCCTAATTATGTCACTTGCAGTCCAGCAGGCCTGAGATGTGAGCTCTAAATAAGTGTAATGTACCTGGTGACGCAGGTGGACGCCATAACAATGTACGCCAGATACTGACGTCGTTGTGCATCCTAGCACGTTCGCTGCATCCCTAACATGTAGAATGGCTGATGGGGCAGTAAATACCTAGCGTGAGAAATGAAATGTCAGCAGCTAGTAGCAGCTAATCTTCAGGCCAAATGGGGCATCATACGTCCACTCTTCGCGCCAATGTTATCCCGAAACTGCGTCCAAAACGCTGACGCGACGTCGTCGGCTGTCAGTTCCGGTAAGTTGAACTTCTGGATAGCTGTGCTTCCCGTTTATTGTGCGGAAGCAGATATTTGTAGGGAGCCAGGGGCCATTTGACCCCCAGTAACTTCCACTCCATGGACAGTCGCCTCTGTAGATCACACGCTCTTCTTCTTCTACTTCGTATACATCCCCTTAAAGCGGTATTTAGAGAGCAATATTCCACTTACAGGAAAAACTCTAGTTTCCTATAAGAATAACAGTTTTGCAACAGTGGATTTCAGAAAAAGAATTGTCGATACACAGCAACAAGTCTGCTTGACAGACTAAATTCCAAAGCTGTGATGACTATATAGAGGTAAACTAGAAGTAAGCCAGGTGCATGCTCCGTGTGTCTTAATGAAATGTTTCAGAAGATGGAAGATAATTACGGAGGACTCATCCATTTTGGAAAATTTTAGCTGAGATCGAAGTCGTGCTTTTCTGGTAACGAAATGATAGTAGTTCAGAGTCTCACATTAAATATGAGTGTGTCCCATGCAGTCGATCTGTCACAGTGATAGACCTTGTATTAATGTTCATGTGGACTTACCGCAGCAAGGCTGACATAATATGTAACATCTAGTCAGAGACCGAGAGAAGAAGATAATAAGAAATAAATTAATTTATAGAATTTGTTTTAACTACGTTTTTAAGCTGTCAGTGGAAATCTGTTGTAATAGTGGTAACATTTCATAGCGTTGCACGAGTTACTGCGAATGAACAAATTTAAATTAAAGGAGTGCATACTTCCCTCGTGGCATAGAACCACACCGTTTTAATTAGGTAGGCAAAAATATATTTTATGAAAATTTCCCTAATGCGTATTCGACTTCGGTAAGACTTCCGTCATTTGGTCCTACTTACATAAAATTTGAGCCACTTATATCGTAAGGTACTTCGCAAACTCATAGAGAGAAGAAAAATGACGGAATGCAACTCAGTGGGTACCATAATCTCTCTTATTTCCGTTATTACTTTATTAAAATATACTCTCTAACAATAAAACAGTTGTGCGTTCTTCGTTGCATGCCGGTTCTCTAAACTCAGTAAACACGAGACAAAGGCGCTTTTCATTCAAACAACATTTCCTTCAAAGTTCTCTGAGGACCAACATTTCCCACTGGAATGGTATGATCTGTACTCAAATGATACAATTATAACAATCCGTCCCCCAATCCGGTTTTTGCTGTGATACCGATACGACAAGGGTAACTGACAAAAGAGATTTCTCGGCCAGTGATATATGAACAGTCCACACCTGTCACCCCTTCCCACTCCACCATCCCTTTCCCTCTGCCTGTACACGACTTGAGCTGTTGTATTTATGGCTACAATTTACGACCCAATTTGGTTGAAACACTATGATGGCACTATTAGGCTCCCCAAGATAATTCTGACAGGTGATATTACAATGGACGTTTAGAAATAACGGGAAATTAAGAAAATACAGTTTATGTTGATTATTGTATTTATTTAGGAACGTTTAGTCACATCTGTAATTGCCAGAGTTACATCCAAAACAAGTACTTCAGGCATCTCCAGCCCTGTGCTAAATACAAGAATTTTTTGATTGTCAAAAACATCTACTCGATGGTGACTATATTTTCAACTACATACCTTCTCTGCCCACATTCAATGTCATCGAAATACCCACTTTCAACTATAATTAGTGCACTGAACTACTTTTCGAGATCACCCAGACGTTCCAATTCCAAAAACTCAGTTCCGACAAATGTGAAAATTACCAAACTGTCAGTTTAATAAGTCATGGTTCCAAACGCTTACACGAATACTTGGCAGAAAAATGGAAAAACTGGTAGATGCAGACCTCAGGGAAGATCAGTTTGGAGTCTGGAGAAATGTAGGAATACGCAAGGTACTACTGACTCTGCGACTTATCTTAGAAGGTAGTTTAGGTAAAGGTAAAGTTACATTTATAGCATTTGTAGACTTAGAGAAAGCTTTTGACAGTCTTGACTGGAATACTCTCTTCGAAATTTTGAAGGTAGCAGGGGTAAAATATAGGGAGCAAAAGCGTATCTAAAATTTGTACAAGAACCAGACAGCAGTTGTAAGAGTCGAGGAGCATGGAAGGGAAACAGTGGTTGACAAGCGAGTGACTTAGGGTTGTAGCTTATCCATGGTGATATTCAAAATGTACATTGAGCAAGCAGTAAAAGAAATTAAGAGTAAAAACTTCGAGATTTGCCGATGTCATTGTAATTCTGTCAGAGACAGCAAAGGACTTGGAAGAGAAGATGAACGGAATGGACAATGTCTTGAGAGAGTGATATAAGACGAACACCAACAAAAGCAAAACAAGGATATGGAATGCAGTTGAATTAAATTTGGTGATGCTAAGGGAATCAGATTAGGAAATGAGTCGCGTAAAATGATAGACGAGTTTTGCTATTTCGGCAGCAAAGTAACTGATGATAGACGAAATAGAGAGGATATAAAATGTAGACTGGCAATGGCAAAAACAGCATTTCTGAAGAAGAGAAATTTGTTAACATCAAGTATAGATTTAAGTGTCAGTAAGTTATTTATGAAAGTATTTGCATGGAGAGTAGCCATGTATGGAAGTGAAACATGGACAATAAACATTTTAGATAAAAAGGTAATAAAAGTTTTCGAAACGAAGAATGCTGAAGATTAGGTGGGTGGATTATGTAACTACTGAGGAGGTACCGGACAGAACTGGGGAGACAAGAAATTTGTGGCACAATTTGACCTAAAGAAGGAATCGGTTGATAGGACACATTCTGAGACTTCAAGCGATCACCAGTTTAGGCTTGAGGGAAGTATGGGAGGTAAAAGTCGTAGAGGCAAACCAAGAGATGAGTACAGTAAAAAAATACAAAAAGATGTAGGTTGCAGTAGTTATTCAGGGATGAAGAGGCTCGCACAGGATAGAGCAGCATGGAGAACTGCATGAAAACAGTCTTTGGACTCAAGACCACAACTTGTCGCTGAGCGGTTCTAGGCGCTTCACTCCGGAACCGCGCTACTGCTACGGTCGCAGATTCGAATACCGCCTCGGGCGTGGATGTGTGTGATGTCCTTAGGTTAATTAGGTTTAAGTAGTTCTAAGTCTAGGTGACTGATGACCTCAGAAGTTAAGTACCATAGTGCTCAGGGCCATTTGAATTTCAATTAATGTTGCATGTGAGTTGTAGGATCAGATAGGGAAGTTTACTTATCCAAACAAATATCGCACTAGGCAGTATCCTCGCACCACTTCCTAAGCCATCTCCAGTGATGTGTTCAAAGTGCACCATACTGCGCCATGCCGATGCCATAGAGCTGACCCGCATCTCACATGCACTCTAGCGCCGGCAACTTAAGTAGCACACCTCGATTCCACTTGCTGCCCCCACCACTGCCATCAGATTCAGGCTGTGCACACGTCACGACTGCCGCTGTTCGACTGGAGATGTAATGTGTGCAATGTTATTAACAGTATGGGCAGTAGGACCACGCAAGGATCCTAGAAGCTGCCGCCAGCATACGTGGATAAAGACGTATTGAGCACCTGCCCTTGCCGTGAGCGTCACGCGGCTCGCCAGAGACAGCATATAATCAACTCCTGACACTTTATTTGTAACAATAAAATTGTGTTTAATTTGAGCAATGTGGCAATGTGCATGCAGAAACTTTTCCAATCCGCATTGTACAAACACTACACGATCATAATTATCCGGCCATTACTACTGGGCATTCATGTGGGGTATGTATATCGGTCTAAATGCATCCTGCCTGCAAAATCATTAAACTACAATTTACTCTTCGTCATTACTAAATTTTGATCTGCTTCCATCTATGCCTTACAGTCATATATGTGATTTTGGAATGTCGGTCTGACCTCGATGTAATCCAACTGGAATCTTCCAGTGTTTTTTCCAAGTATACTTCCCGTGCTTCTGATTCTTAAAAAAAGTATTCGCCATTACTAGGTTAAATTATTGCAGCCCTCAATATTCGTTTTTCTTCCTTCTGATTCCTACTACCACACACACATATCCCGTAACTCCTTCTTCTACTCCTTCCTACAATCACATTCCAATCCCGCATGACTATTAAATTTACATCTCACTGAACATACTGAATTACCCGTTTAGTATTAACATAAACATTTACCACCTCATCTTCTGCTTATGGCATGGCATGTATAACTGGGCTGTCGTTGTTGGCGTCGATTTGCTGTCGAATCTGATGAGAACAACCCTATCACTGAATTGTTGACAGTATCTCATTCACTTTCCTATTGAAAATGTATTCTACTCCTGTTACAGCGTGTCTGCTACTGTCTATATTAACCTATATTCTTCAGAACAGAAACACTTGTCTTTTATCCATTTGACCTCACTGGTCCCCACTATATCTACATTTGAGCCTTAATGCAGTGGTTTTTTTTTTTTTTTTTTTTTTTTTTTTTTTTTTTTTTTTTTTTTTTTTTTTTGTAGCAGAATTGAATTTTGGTGTTCGCAATGACAGACAGACGTATAAGCATACTTGCGTTTTACAGCAGACAACATGCATGTGTTTTTCGTATGCGCAGTGTTATTCTACAGTCCAAGAAACATACGTAGGGAGGCGATTTAGCGGCATGTATTTATTAAAGTATAAGCCGCGATGTCTTTTTAATGGAAACTGTCACTCCCAAGCGGCCAGTACATCCCACTATAACAAGGTTATATCAAGCCTCTGCTAACGTCAAAAATTACCCTAGCGTGATGGGATTGCTATAATGTATGGATGAATTTGATATCGGTTTTAGTGAAGCTAATGTAAGTTTTTGGCGTAAACGAGAGAAGGGTAGCTCTCTAATGTTAAATAAGGCATTTTGTGGTGCATTTACCAGTTTTCTGAGTGATAAATTCCGCAAGATCATCTCCGCGAGAGGCCTTGGGAGGACCAGCCATAACAAAACCATTCCACCTGGCGTGCAAGATGTATGAAACAGGCGAAATTCCATTACAATAGAAAGTAGGTGCTGACATATGAGAATTACCGAACTATCAGTTTAATATGTCACGCTTGCAAAATACTAACAGTAATTGTTTACAGAAGAATGGGAAAAAAACTGGCAGAAGCTGACCTCTGGAGGACCAGCTTAGATTCCGAAGAAATGTAGGACCACACGAGGCAATACTGAGCCTATATCTTAGAAGATAGGCTAAGGGAACGCAAACCTAAGTTTATAGCGATTGAAGATCTCGAGAAAGTTTTTGACAGTGTAGACTGGAATACACTCTTTGAAGTTATGTAGGTAACAGGGGTATAATAAAGTGAGCGAAGGGTTATACACAACTTGTACAGAATCCAGATGGCAGTTGCAGGAGATCAGCGGTTAAGAGGGAGCAGTGGTTGAGAAGTTAGAGAGACCGGGTTGTAGCCCATTCTCGATGTTAATTACACGTAAAGCAAGCTATAAAGGAAACCAAACAACAAACTTGGTGCAGGAATTGAAGTTCAGGAAGAAGAAAGAAAAACTTTGAAGTTTCATGATGACATTGTAGTTCTGTCACACACAGCAAAGGACTTGGACGAGAAGTTGAACGGAATGAACAGTGTCTTGAGAGGACGATATAAGATAAACATTAACAAAAGGAAAATAATGGTAACGAAATGTAGTCGAATTTGAACATTTTATCGCTACAGCCATTTCTTGGTGCAGACATGCAAAAAGAAGGTATAAATCGGCAGTTCATCTTATTTCGCGTGTTTCGACGTATTATTTAAAATAAATTTCATGATCAAGGAGTACGTATCATTAATTCGTTAATAAAATTGCACAATCAAAACTATTTGATGCTGAAACGAGACACTATAAGTAGTAGATGAATTTTGCGATTTGGGCCGTAAAGTAACCTATTATGGCCTCTGTAGAGGCGACATAAAAAAATAGACTGACAGTGGCAAGAACAGCGTTTCTAAGGAAGATAAATTTGTTAACATGGAATATAGATTTAAGAGTTAGAGAGTCTCTCCTGATGGTATTTGTCTGCAGTGAAACACGGGCGATAAACGGTTCAGACAGAAGAAAACAAAAACTTTTGAAATGTGGTTCTACAGAAGAATGAGAAGGAGGTAGGTCGCAGTAGCTATTTGGCGATGAAGAGGCTTGTAAACACTAGAGTAGTGTGTAGCGTTACGTCAGATCATCTTCAGACTGAAGACCACAAAAATGACCCGTAACTGCAACATGACAGACAGTATGATGAACTGCTTCTGAGAGAAGCAGATCTTCGACACACGTAGAATGATGAATCGGAAAACATATCCATGACACATTTACAATCTGGACTGACAACTGAAAACAAATTTACCTCGAACTCTGGGGTGCCTATATCCAGGGGCAGGGCAGTTACCTTCGAAATGTGACAGTGACCATGACCTCATGAAGGAATCATGTCCCTCATAACCCTCTCCGCTCACATATCCTATACCCAGCCAATCACAATGTTATATTAAAAATGAAAGACACAATCAACAAGTCCAAAATGGTGGAAATGACCCAGCTGCGCTAGAAGGAAATTTAGAAACCTCTCCTCCCTCTCAAGCCAATCACAGGGAACTATTAAAAGGAGGCATCGAGTTGGAATGTAGGTTCGGTAATAAAATAATATAAATAAACAAAATAAACTTAAAAATATGTAACTAGTGTAGTTGTGTTTGTACCCCATGGCCACCCCCTTCCTCTCCAACAAATCGGAGTGTAGTATTAAAATCAGCCATGAAAACATGGCGCCAAGTTGTATTATTTCCGTGATATTTATTTAAAATTGCATAAACACACACACGCTGCATAATGTGCCACCTTCTTCCCTTATGCTCCACATAGAACCTAGTATTTTAGCCTTCGTTAAAATAAAAGAATAAATTTCAGTGCCTGGCTGTACTAAACAATATTCGAATTCTTTGTCCAAAAATAACTTTTGTAACAACTCCACATATAAGATACTTAATCCGCTTGAATCAGGGACACCAAAAAATATTGTTAATTATGTCTTCATTATTGGCTACGAAATCCGTTTATGGACTGTGTCACCAGTCACATCTATGAATTTCATTGGGAGACCTATATCACTTATAATGAAATAACAAATACGTATGAAACACATCTCACCACCGACACTTGGTGGTTATGCAATGCAACTAATGAAGTTATAAGTAGTTCTTGATCATGAGTTTTATTTTAAATAGCATTCCGCAGTAAACGCGAAATAAAATTGAGTGCCAATTTAGGCCCCTTTGTTGCTTGTCTCCACCAACAGATGGCTGCCCTGGTAAAATGTTTGTGGACTGACTGCTGTACCATAGTGTAAGACAGAAAAGAGCGTCAAATTAATTATTTTCCATACCAGTGATGCTTGTCAAATGTCACAGTGTTCTAAAATGTCTGCAAAATGGTAGTAAAAATACTCCCACTGTCAAACACCGTAGCTAAACACGATTTTAGGAATGAAGTAAAATGTTTTTATCACTTAAACAGCAACATGATTTTAGGAAGGAAGGGAGGAAGGAAGGTGTTTTATTACTTCAAATGGTGAAGAACTACTTTGTTTAGACACTCACGCACAATACGTCCAACGTGGTATCTTGAAAGACGATGATAGAGTCGATATCACGACAGTAAATACTTTGATAAAATTAGTTATCGTTTACAGAGTACCTACACACACACACACGCACACACACACACACACACACACATACACACACACACACACACACACACACACACACACACACACACACATATAGGCTGCTTATCGTAATACGAAAAGTCAAGAAAAATAAAACTGTATTATATCTCGAAATATGCGACCATAATGGACCTTCAAACTAAATATTTGCACGACTAAACTCTCTGTATTTCTCCTTACGTGATTACTGCTATTTGAACAGAATTACAATATATCAGTAGTCTATACATTTGAGCAATGGTGCATTACACAACACTTCCTTTCCTCACAGTGCTATCGTATATATCAAGCAAAGCACCCCAAGCGACCTATGGAATAACTGCTGCCTTGAGTCTCATAGTACTACCTTCCCTCCCACGGTAGCACAAAACAATGTTGACTGCATAAACACATGGTGATTGCATCCTTACTCAACTACGCTTGCAATGATTGGTCAAGGCAACTTATAACGACTCTGCTTTCTGTTCTCTCTAAAATCATGAACTTTTATTATCTCTTTACGAGAGGTTAGTATAAGTTTCATGTCTTTCTTTAACCTGAATGCCTGCCAGTGTGGCCGAGCGGTTCTAGGCGCTTCAGTCTGGAACCACGCGACCGCTACGGTCGCAGGTGCGAATCCTGCCTCGGGCATGGATGTGTGTGATGTCCTTAGGTTAGTTAGGTTTAAGTAGTTCTAAGTTCTAGGGGACTGATGACCTTAGATGTTAAGTCCCATAGTGCTTAGAGCCATTTGAACCATTTTAACCCGAATTCTTCTGTCAAAGTTAAACGCTCATAAAAACTACTCGACTATCGTTAAGGATTTAGTGGAATTTGGAGGTAGGGCCTTTCTACATCGAAACAAATATTCATCATTTTAACTAATTCTTACGTTATCGTTTTGATAACCTTGCACCTTACAAAAAACAACAGCACAAGTATTTACAACGGGCCCGGGAACGAGTATAAACTCACCTTGAGTATTTCTCTCAGCTAAATAATAAATACTGTGTTACTCCACAATTGCCGGTCGCAAGGTCGTG
Organism: Schistocerca serialis cubense; assembly: GCF_023864345.2. Lineage (NCBI taxonomy): Eukaryota > Metazoa > Arthropoda > Insecta > Orthoptera > Acrididae > Schistocerca > Schistocerca serialis. The sequence goes on along the minus strand of NC_064639.1, from coordinate 754,726,798 downwards.
TCTCATCTCGCAAGTGATGGGGAAGGAGGAGCGGCAGGAGTATCAAATGGTTCAAATGGCTCTGAGCACTATGGGACTTAGCATCTGAGGTCATCAGTCCCCTAGAACTTAGAACTACTTAAACCTAACTAACCTAAGGACATCACACACATCCATGCCCGAAGTAGGATTCGAACCTGCGACCGTAGCAGCCGCGTGGTTCCGGACTGAAGCGCTCTACCACAGCGGCCAGCGAGGAGTATCAACCTCGTTAAAAAAACAGGGTCCATCTGGTTCCGGATGGTAGTACCCTGTTATAGGGTCCCTTGCCAGGGTTACGGTGAAGACCGCAATGGCATCTACGGTGGAGAAAATGGACTTCAAATAAGCGTAGATGGCGGAAGAGGCAGGCCAATACTCGGGACTAATCGAGTATATCAAATACAAGTATATCAAATCCAAGTCACGTCTGCAGTGGTAGCCACGGGCGACTGGTCAACGTCTGTTCACACAGTGAGTGCGGCTGCAGTACATGCCTCAGTAACTGACAGTCCCTGATTCTAACAAACCCAGTGGGTGGCCACTGGACACCAATGTTTACAAGCAATCATGACTCGTGTAAGTAATACCAGCAATACCCCAGGTGGTAACCAATCCAGCCGTCGACAGGCAGCAACCAGGCACTCGGATTCTGGGGGACCCGGACTTCCACGACCACAGAGAAAGTCGGAGATCTCTGGCAGACTCCCACACAAGACACCTTGAATATTAACACTCTCAGACAGCCTGGAAAGCTGCACAACCTAGTGTCAGAACTAGATAGGCAGAAGGTACTGATCCTCGCACTGCAAGAGACACGTATCACAGGCGAAGACATCACAGACTACGGCAAGTACCGCACTTTTAAGAGCAAAACCGATAGGCGAGTTGCCAAAGGCAGTCCACTGTTGGGGATGGCCTTCGTGGTCCATAATACCATACTCGAATCCATCAGAGAAGTCACACCAGTAAACAACCAACTGATGACCATACGCGTTCAGTGCGCCAACAAAAGATACACACTGATCAATGCACACATCCCTACCAACCAGAGCAACAAGAGAGACCCACAGTCCGCAGATAAATTCTGGTCAACCCTTGAGAAAGTATTATCCAAAGTCCCCAAGGATGAGATCAAACTTCTTATGGGCGATTTCATTACACAGATCGGCAGAGAAGAAATGCACAGGAAAACAGTTGCAAATTATCCCGCACATAAATTCACCAACAAATATGGCACACGGCTCATAGAACTTTGCAGCAGCACAACCTCAAGCTCATGTCAACATCCCTCAGGAAACACCCCAGAAAACAGAAAACCTGGCGTTCACCAGTCCAGCAGTTAGGCGACTTCCAAATTGACCATGTGGCATTCTCGTACCCAGTACAGAAAGAGATCCATGACATCCAGGTACGCAGGGGAGCCAACATTGATTCTGACCATTACCTAACACGCATCAAAGTCAAGTTCACTCCCAAGAGAATTTTCTGTAAGGACCCTACTGAAAAAGATCGCTGACTCTGGAGTGAAAGAGGCTTGGGAAAATGAACATACAAATGAATGGCAAAACCTCCGAAAAAATCACAAAAAGAGCACAAATCCTCATTGCTCTGAAGAAGAATACCAAGCACCCCTGGTGGGACACTGATTGTGAGAATGCACTCCTCACCAAGAAATTGGCATACCAGAAATACAACAGTAAGAAGTCTCCGGAAAATTTACAAGTTTTCAACGAAACACGAAATACAACAGCAAAAATTATTAGACAATCCAAGAGAAAACACCTGAAGGAACAGCTAGACTCTATAGAGGACAATTTCCACAACTACAACGCAAGGAACTTCTAAAGGACACTTGCAGGGCACATCCGAGGATACATACCACCGAACCTCTGCTTTAGAAATAGTGACGGAAAATTGGCACTGGCGGATAAGGAGAACTGCAAGGTGCTGGCACAGTACTTCTGAGAACTTCTCAATTGCCCAGAACCCACAGAGACATTCCTAATCGAAGAACCTACAGACAGACACACAGACTCACTACCCCCGACACTAGAGGAAGTCGACAGGCACATCCTCTGCCTAAAAAACCACAGGATATCTGGTGAAGACGGCATACTGGCAGAACTACTGGAAAACCTCGGACCAAACTCATTCAGAGAACTCACACAGATCACCACAGACATATGGACGTCAGACAAGTTTCCAGATGACTGGTAATACGCACTGATCCATCCACTGACAAAAGGGATGACCCCACAGATGTGAACAATTACAGGGGCATCTCACTAATACAAGTTACATACAAGGTACTCTCAGCGTGCCTACTCCAAAGAACACGGAACCAACTGGAACATAAGATCGGTGAGTACCAGTCGGGCTTCTGCCCTGGTCGCTCCTGTGCAGAACAAATCTTTAATCTGAAAACTATCCTGAAAATCAAAGCCTTCAGGAGCAGTCTAGTCATACTCACCTTCGTTGACTCCATCGACCGCAGTCGCTGTTCAACATTCTACATGAACATGGTTTGGGCGGCAAGACACTGCGACTGATCAAACAGACACTGACAGACACGACATCTAAGGTGAAGTTCATGGGGGAAATCTCCGAACCCTTTGAGATCAAGACAGGCGTTCGCCAAGGTGACAGATTCTCACCGCTCCTCTTCAACCTAGTGCTGGATAGGGTCATTAGGGAATGGGAGAAAGAGCTGCAAGTACAAGGCCATTGGAAGCCAGTGCGACTTGGACGACCCAAGGAAAAGCTGGAGTTCGGTTGTCTAGCATTTGCAGACGATCTGGCACTACTCACAGATAACGAAACTACAGCAATCAGACACATAGATGTACTCAAAGAGTGCGCAGAAAAAGGAGGGCTACACATTTCCTTTCAAAGAACTGAGTTCTTCTGCACGAAATTGCTGATGACCTCAGCAGTTTGGTCCCTTAGGAATCCACACACATTTGAACAACAAGAACTGTCCCCTGTGATGTCCATGCCTGCACAACCCATCTGAGCTGTAGCTTGCTGACTCAGTAGGAGCAAGGCCTCAACACAACAACTAGCGTTGTAGAAACCGTTCATATCACTGTATAAATTTACGGTCCAGACAAATAATAAATTTTATATTATTACTTCAAGTCAAGCGACATATCACATGGGTGTCTAATCCACTCTGAGACGGGACTAGCCCAAGTGTTTCACATCAGACCACACATTGTCTCGGTACACATTAAGTATTGGTGTGGAAACAAGGCGTGGTAGTGTCATTAGCCATTTCATTCATTTACCAAGGCAATGAAATCCAATTGCAATAGTTAGTGACTTATTACACATTGCACTCATCTATAGAGCTTTTTATTTAATTCTCTGTACACGTTTTTACAAAATAGTGTAACCTACACTAGTTTGTAAGATCATACTACCTATATATATGTGCGTCGCAATTTTATAGATGTCTTACGTTACACTGCTTGAGTAATATCGTGTTCAGTGTTGAAAACAATACATTCTCATGGATGCATCCTGTGGCTTTTAGGAGGTTGGAGCAAAGAGAAATGTATAAAAAAATCAGTATATTTCAGTACGAAATTAAACTATGAAATTAATTAAAAGGCACTATTGCACTATCTGATCAACACTGTCCAGACAACTATTAGTGTACATTAATGTATGTTGTGTATGTATGTTGTGCACACCCTTCACCTTTACGACGGCTTGGCCGTTATTCGGGACACTTTCAGTGGGGTGTCTGGATGTCTGTGGTATTCACGTACCGAAACCAGAGGGGGCGATGGTGTTGAACACTGGAGTTTGGGGCGCAGTGAAAGTCTTAACACTTCCCAAAGGTGTTCCCTTGGGCCGAGATACCGAGGGAGGGATCCTGGGTAGCCGTCTGTTCAAGGAAGCTTGATATTACAGATGCTGTGTTATGACAACGTACAACCTACACTGATGTGATCCGTGGCCTTGGGGTGCCGGCACGGTAGCTCAGATTGTTCAGAGGATTGGCTGCCCCCCCCCCCTCTCTCTCTCTCTCTAATATATATATATATATATATATATATATATATATATATATATATATACTGATTTCAGAATTCAACTATGAACCTGAGGGAGAAATCATTTGAGAGGAGTCGTATAAGAGGCGTCATATGACCCCCTCCCTGACCAAATCACGAGAACAATAACGAACAAAATGACAAAATGAGAAAGAATTCAGGTATACATGCCGACGTGGCAAGCAGAAGACGAAGTGATATAGAACGTATATGAGGATACTGAACGGCTAATTCAGTACGTAAAGGGAGATGAAAATCTAATAGTCATTGAAGATTGGATGCGGTTGTAAGGGAAGGAGTAAAAGAAAGGGTTACGGGAGAATGTGGGCTTGATACCACCAATGAGAGAGGAGAAAGACGAACTGAGTTCTGCAGCAAATTTCACCTAGTAATAGCAAATATTCTGTTCAAGGATCACAAGGGTGCAGGAATTCTTGGAAAAGGCCCAGAAATACGGGAAGATTCCAGTTAGATTACATCATGACCAGGCAGAGATTACGAAAGCATATATTGTATTGTAAAGCTTACCTAGGAGCAGATATAGACTCAGATCACAATTTAGTAATGAAGAGTAGCCTGAAGTTTAAGAGATTAGTCGAGAAGAATCAATGCCACAATAAGTGGGACGCGGAGTTACCAAGAAATAAAGAGATACGTTTGACGGTCTCCGAGGTTACAGATACTACAATAAGGAGTATCTCAGTAGGCTGTTCAGTTGAAAAGGAATGCGTATCTCTAAAAAGAGCGATCTCGGAAGTTGGAAAGGGAAACTTAGATATAAGGAAAGTAACTTTGAAGAAATCACAGGTGACAGAAGAAATACTTCAGTTGATCTATGAGAGAAGAAAGTAGAAAAACTTTGTGAAATTCAGGAATACAGAAATACAATTACTTAGGAATGAAACAGGAATTGTAGGCAAGCTATGACGAAATGGCTGCATGAAAAATTTGAAGAAATCGAAAGCAGTATCATTAAGAGTGCAATGGGAATTGTACTACAAAATGCAGAGAGAGAGAGTGGATAAGTGGAAAGACGACATCGAAGGGCTCTCTGACAGCGAAAACGTATGTCGTGATAGAAGGAGAAATAGGTGTCGCAGGGAAGAGATGCGGGATTCAGTATTAAAATCAGAATTTAAAAGTGATTTGAAAGACTTAAAATAAAACAAGGCAGAAAGGATGGGTAACATTGAATCGTAAATTCTGAAATCATCAAACGACTATTCAAGTTGGTATTTAGAATGTTTGACACTGCCAATATGGCCGGCCGCGGTGGCCGTGCGGTTCTAGCGCTGCAGTCCGGAACCGCGGGGCTGCTACGGTCGCAGGTTCAAATCCTGCCTCGGGCATGGATGTGTGTGATGTCCTTAGGTTAGTTAGGTTTAAGTAGTTCTACGTTCTAGGGGACTAATGACCTAAGATGTTAAGTCCCATAGTGCTCAGAGCCATTTGAACCATTTGAACTGACGATATGCCATCCGACTTTTGGAAAAGCATCGTCCATACAATTCAGAAGATAGATAGAGCCGACAAGAACGAGAATTATCGCACAGTCAGCTGAACACAACATGTATTTAAGTTGCTAACAAGAATAATATACTGAAGAATGGAGAAGGAAATTATCTGCTAGATGACGACGAGTTTGACTTTGGGAAAGGTGAAATCACCAGACAGGCAGTTCTGAGGTCGCGGCTGATAGTAGACGCAAGTCTGAAGAAAAATAAAAACACTTTCATAGGATTTGTCGACCTGCATAAAGCTCCCGATAATGTCAAACGGTGCAAGTTTTTCGAAATTCTGAGGAAAACAGGGATAGGTTATAGGGAAATATACAATATTTGCACAAATCGAGAGGGACAGTAAAACTGGAAGATCAAGAAACAAGTGCACGGATTAAAAAGTATGTAAGATGGGGATGTAGTTTTTGCCCCTACCGTTCAATCTATACATCAAAGAAGTAATGACGAAAATAGAAAATAGATTCAAGAGTGAGATAAAAATTCAGTGTGATAGGATATCGATAACAAGATTCGCTGATGACAATGCTATCCTCAGTGAAAGTTAATAAGAATTACAAAACTTGCTGAGAATCGGCGTAACTAATATAGAATATGGTTTGAAAGAAAATCGAAGAAAGACGAAAGTAAAGAGAAGTAGCAAAAATGAGAACAGCGAGAAACTTAACATCAGAATTAATGATTGGAAATAGATGAAGTTGAGCAATTCTGCTATTTGTGTAATCTACCCCTCCTTCCTACTTCCGTCTGTTGTCCACATTAAAGAACTCTATCAGCATTTGAGAGCAGCGAAGATTGTAAGAAACTTTCTAGTTTTCTTAGCTTGTCATGTTGAGATGGCTACTGTTCTTCTTGTCTAGGGGTCTGATTCCTGAAGCTAAAAAATGTGACATCAGGTCTTCACGGTTGGTGTGAATTATATAAATCTGTACATTGTTGTTGCAGCATTTTTAAGTAAATATATTTTCTCACATTTTAGTATACCATACAGTATATTGATTTTTCGCATTGACACAGCCGAAATTACACTGCTCGCACAAAAATAAAAAAATACGTCCTATCACATTAGAGGCATGCTTATGACCCCCACACTCTGCGGAAATAACAATATTCCAAAGGGTCTACAATTTTTTTAACAAATGAATTTCTGCTAGCTTTAATTTCGATTATTATTTTATAAATGTACCCAGAAATAAACATAATGACAGTACAGGATTGCGTAATTAATAATAGAAATTTTAAATGTGCCAATAATTTGTAATTTCAAATATTTCTAAAAAAATAATTTTAACTGTACATTCAGAACTAATACTTGTCGATTATAGCATCGAAACTAAAATATTTTATAAAGTAATTCCTTTTCATAAATTTTAGCTTTAAATGTAACATAATGTGTACAAAATTATTTGAAAGTTTTCAGGAAAGCAACTGAGATAACATTGACCTGTCCAGATTTGTAAAAATAATACTGGTGTCGACTACTGTTGAAGAAACGTGATGCTAGAGGAAGATGTCCCGTTACACAAGGCAGCAGAATAGTCCATGGCGCAAGAAGAGAGGAGGACATAAAAAAACAGACAATAACAGGCAAAAGGGACACTGCCGGACAGAAAGTCAACTAATATTAAACGCAGTCCTTAATTTGAGGAAGAGGTGTCTGAGAAAGCACGTTTGAAGCACATGGGCTGTGGGAATACAGAAAGAGAAGAGAACAGGAGCATTTGGGATGTGATGCTACAGATGAATATTGAAAATTAGGTGAGTAAGAAATGAGGAATTTCTCCGCAGAGTCGGCGAGGGAAGGAATATATGAAAAATACTGGAAGGAAGAAGGGACAGGATGATGGAGTATCTGTTAAGAAATCAGGGAGTAACTTTTATCCTACTAGAGGCAGCTATGGAGGGTAAAAACCGCAAAGGAAGGCAGAGACTGAAATACATGCAGGCAGTAATTGAGGATGTAGTGTGCAAATGCTAGTCTGAGTTGAAGAGGTCGGCACAGGAGACGGGCCTGTGGTGGGCCGCAACAAAACAGTCAAAAGACAGACGACAGAAAAAGAAGAAAAGGATTGTCATGCTGAAAAACTCATTTGTATCAAAAATGATCCACCACTGGACAACATAACGATGCAAAATGTGTCCATGTTTCGCATTTTCTTAAGCGCAAGAAGGTGACCACGCTCTAATCTCAATAAATATCCCCATAAGGTAACATCACCTCTTCCGCACTTGACTGACAGAGCTACACTACGTTGTCTAGGCATTTACGAGACCCTAAACCATTCATCGGATTGATACAGGATATAGCGTGGTTCATCACCCCGAATCACTCGGGTCCAGCTATTTATACCACCTCAAGCATCGCTAAACAGTTACTGCGAAACGATGTGGTTTAGGAGAAGTTTCTCGATTATTGTACTCCATTCTTTTGTTAACTCAAAATAGTTGTTGTCCTAGGAGGGTCGTTGTTAGCACTTTGACTCACGAGTGATTCCTTCTGATGATTTGATGCGATTTATTATACAGCCCTCTGTAATATTGCATGGTCCCTGTGTCCCTATCGGTCACTATATGTGATCTGCCTTTTGGTGGTTTAGCAGTGAGTGTTCCTTCGCCTTTCCAATTCACAATCACACTAACAGACACTTGGGCACTTTCAGATGGTTTGAAATGTTTTTGGTGGATTTATTACTCCCCTGACATTGAGTGACCCTGATCGAAGGAACTGAGCGCTTTTTACTGACCCATTCTGCTGCTACTGCTTCTGTACTGATAACACAATGCTCGACACTTCCCTTTATACTGGCGGCTCCGACTACCTTGACATCTATAAGTTAGTTCCACATTACATACGAGTGTACGGATACTTTTGATTAGATAGTGTATGTTGCCTGCACAAGTGCCAGTTAATGCGTCTTATTTGGAACTGTAATGTTGAAGCTGTAGCAGGATAAATCCCTTCTTGCAAGCATTTGAAAGAGAGTAGCAATATGTTGTGGTCAGATAATTTAGTGATATGAATTAAAAGTTGACAGTAATCACAAGGAGATGAAGAGTAAGAAGGATTCGGATGATCGGTTTATGAGGTGTCTAAGAAGCACAGGACAGATACTCCAATATATATATATATATATATATATATATATATATATATATATATATATAAGACGATGTACGTCTTTTAACTGTGTTTCCTTGACTAATGACACATTACAGCTGCCCTTGGCGGTTCCGTGGTGCCATTCTTTAAACTAATTGCAGGTGTGAAGAACCGTTTACAGTTAACGTTTTTTAGACAGGATGCTAAAAGTAGCGCGGTAACGGTGCAATGGAAGCGATTATGAGAAATAACAAATATTGTATTTCCAAACCTACTATAGCACTTTTTTCGACAATTTAAAAAAATTACATTTGATCTCCGACGCAGTCTTGTAATCGTCTGTATCGTACGGCTCTGATAGTGAAACATGATATAAGTAAATGTGCGTAGCCGAAATACCTGCAACTGTCGTGCAAACTATCTGATGACGCCCATGAAGTATCGCAGGTCGGCTGTTATCCGATACAGTTACTAGCGCCGTAACTGTTTAAAGGACGTGGGGGTAGGTGCTGGAGGTAACTTTGCGTGTTTGCTTGTAGCCGGTGTCTCGCCCGCAGGGCTCTGCCGTAGAGAAGTGGCAGTGGGGATGGGTGAGGAGGCCCAGTTTAGCGAGCGTTCACCTGCCGTGAAGGCCGGCGCCGGAACAGAACACGGCTCCAGAGGGCTGCCCCCTCCCTCCCACCCTCCAGCCCTCACGTACTCCTCTCCGCTTTTCCCTTTTTTCGCCGTTCCTCGCAGCGCCGCAGGTCCGCCCTCCCCCTCCCCCCCAACCCGCGGCAGCGTGTGCGAACTACAGTAACTGCCGGAGCGGCAGCACTTCCGGCTTCCGGCCGACGCCCGGCGTCCCGGCGCCCGCTTTCCGGTGCCGATGCGCCGCGCCGCGCCGCGCCGCGCCGCCCCGCGTCCGCGGTCACACACCGCTGTAGCCCGGCTGGAAACTCGCTTTGTACACTGCGGCCGCGCAGGGACGGCTCTCTCACGGGAATTGCAGGAAAACATCGGTCAAAGTGTGGCTCGTAACGCGCCGAGCCTGCAACGGTTCCTCCCAGTATTCCGCTCACTCCTACATCGTCTAAATGATCGATTTTATGTGGATGTGTTGTATACACACGTAACAAGCAGTGTCTAAAAGTACGGTGTGAAAAAAAAAATCTCAAAGTATACATTTTGAGTTCACATATATTGTGACTACATCTCCAAATATGTACAGAGTTCGCCTATATAGAGGGAAGAAGAGTTCTCCCACTCGGACTTTGCAACGAGATTCCTCACATACTGGCAATACATAAACATCTCTCACAATATTTCGTCCTGTGTATATTTCGAAGCCGGCCGCTGTGGCCGAGTGGTTCTAGGCGCTCCTGTCCGGAACCGCGCTGCTGCTACGGTCTCAGGTTCGAATCCTGCCTTAGGAATGGATGTGTGTGATGTCCTTAAGTTAGTTAGGTTTAAGTAGCTCTACGTATAGCGGACTGATGACCTCAGATGTTAAGTCCCATAGTGCCTAGAGCCATTTGAACAATTTTTCGGGCAGGAAATGAAGATAAAAATGGGCAATCTGTGAAGACTATAAGCACGTGTATGGTAAGTACCTGTGTCACCAAACAGAGCAGGGTTGTGCAGTGGATAGTGTTTTGCTTTAGCATGCAGGAGGTCGAGGGTTCGCCTGCAGATTGAGGCTTATTTATTTTTATTTGCTAATTCTGTTTAATACGGTATCTGACACCTTAATCGTCATACAGCGATTACAGTGGGTCTTTTGCAAAACGTACTGCGGCCACGGAAATGGAAATACAATCTTTTTCGGTGGTCAGCTTTTAAAGAAACCTTTTGTACGTCGTGGACGCGAATTATTTCACGCCACTGCATGCACTAGATTCCAAACCGTTCTTCTGTGTACCCTTCACGAATGGTCCCATCGATATTATTTGTTCAAATGGTTCAAATGGCTCTGAGCATTATGGGACTTAACATCTGTGGTCATCAGTCCCCTAGAACTACTTAAACCTAACTAACCTAAGGACATCACACACATCCATGCCCGAGGCAGGATTCGAACCTGCGACCGTAGCAGTCGTACAAATTATTTGTAAAGCACGTTGTTATACATACTGATGACGCAAGGCCCTAACAAAACATAATGGACCTGAACGTGGCTAGAATAATAGTTCGTATTAATCGTTCGGACCATTGGTGGAGGGTACACACAAAACAAGTTCGCAGTCAATTCGCTTCAACGACGTGCAAAAGGTTTCTTTAAGAGCTGAGCAATGAAAGCGATTGTTTTTCCATTTCTGTGTTCGTAGCACGTAACTGCAAATTTTTTTCAAATTTTTTGTAGGAGACCCTTTGTAATCGCTGTATAACTATTAAGACGCCAGATATCGTACCATGGAGACTACTTTTGGAAAATAAAAATATGTAAACGTCAACCTAGAATCGAACCATCAACCTCCTGCATGCTAACCCAAAACGCTATCCACTGCACAGTAGTACTGCCACTTCCTGACGGAGGTAGTTACCGTACATGTAATACCAGTGTTGCCAGATTGCTAATCTTTAACGGCCATTTACTGCCTGACATATGCGCAGAACGAAATTTTGTGAAAGACATTTTTGTACTGCCAGCGAAGTCCGAGTGCGCGTATTTTTGTTCGTCCTGTATACAAAGTTATTGGAAATAAAACGAGCGTATGGCGTCATTGACCGGGAGGCTCCTTACGGGGCAGGTCCGGCCGCCTTGGTGCAGGTACTATTACATTCGATGCCACATTGGGCCAGCTACGCGCCGGATGGGGATGAAATGATGATGAAGACAACATAACACCCAGTCCCTGAGGGGGGAAAATCCCTGACCCAGCCGGGAATCGAACCCGGCCCCGTAGGATGGAAATCAGTCACGCTGACCATTCAGCTATCGGGGCGGACTACAAAGTTACTCAAACATGTGGATTTTAAGGGGTGTTGAAAGGGATGCCTAATCTCAGACTCTAGAGCAGCAGCGGAGCGCCACTCTTCTGAATGGTTGTCGAAATACAGGCACATTTTTAAAATTCAACAATGGGCGCAGGTGGCATGAGCATATTGACAAACTGAGGGTTCTTAGAGGGCATATTTGCCGTTTGCTAATCACACCTCCCGTGATCACACCATACGAGGGCGGGAAACATGGCAGGCTGAGGAAGCATAAAACCCTTTACTGCTTCGGTTCACGTTCAGATTTCGTCGAATGGTTTTGAACGGTCTCTAGTGATTCCACCCTGGGCACCAGAACGAAAACTGCAGTCGCACTGCACTCCAAAAGGAGTGCGATCACCTTCAGTGGCGTTGCTGGCCCATGATGTCCTTACAGCAGGGTCGAAGCGTCCGGGGGTGTCAGCAAAGGTTGTCAAGAACGTCGACCTGTTTCTCATCACACCTGCCGAACTGTCGTACTCTGCCACGAAATGTATGCGACTCAGCGTATCAAAAAAAGGGGTGGTTCCATTGACGCCCTTTATTCCACCTCATGAGGCCTTTTCGTGTCGATTTTGAGGTGATTCTGAAGTATTTTCCTCGGCCACACGTAAGAAAAACGTGTGAGGGCATCGCAGTTCTGGCGTCCATCACAGAGGCGTCAAAAGAAGGGTTGAAATATGGGTAAGAGAGACTGTGTGGACCTTACCATCGTGTGTAGCGCTGCGCAAATTGTGGTGAAATTTGGTGCCAATGTGACATAACTAACCCATCTCAGACTTTACACGATTTTTGAGCTCAGGCAATATTTTTCGCAGGTGTCGACATCTTGCTGTTTGAAACATCGGCAGACCCAAAGATGATTTTGCCGGGTGCCACGCTTCTGCTTCATTATAAAGAAAAGTTGTAGGCACCTTTGCGTGAATTTTTAAATTTCTGCATCGCAGTGGGGTTTCAAGATAGTGATGTGCAATTTGCATTGTAGGTTCAACTGATGAGAAACAACGGAAATGCACAGCTTTTGAAAATTTATCTCTAATCTTTTGTTGAATACCATTATCCTTCGCTCAAAATTGTCGAGTACCCCTGATTTGTGAGCTGTAGAAGAGATTCTGCATTGAGTCGTGAGTTGCTTTATCAAGCTCGACAAAATCTTTGATTTCGTCTTTGTACAGGAAACAGCAGAAAATTATTTGAATATAGGAGGGCGTACTGAAAAGTAAAGCCTCCGAATATTTTATGTGAAATCTCTTAATGCTTCCTATATAAAACAATCGTTATTAACGATCTACCACTTCTACACATTTACATTCTTGCTCAGAAAAACAGAACACTTTGAACGAATAGTTAGAACGTTCATATTCCAAGGACATGTAGATCAGTACGTTCTGCAGAAATGATTAGCATTGGAATCATGTCGGCCGGCAGATTCAAGGTCAACTTCGATATTGTGGCGCATCACCACCTATCCATAAAATGTGCCGGCAGCTATCGTTGTCGCTATAAACTGAAGGTAATAGATCAGTGTGACTTGAGCGTACGTGCAGGATGCTTCGCAGACATATGCGCGAACCGTCAGATCAGTGACTTTGAAAGAGAGCGCGTTGTTGGTATGAGAAAATGCGATGCATCCTATGGTGCGGGTGGGTGCTATTGAGCACGGGTGTGTCAGGTCGCACCACACAACCCCCCCCCCCCCCCCCGCTTCCCCCGAGAAGATCGACATTTCATCCAAATGGCATTGTAGGACATGTCTGCATCCTCCCCGTCTTTCGCGCAACGTTGGAAGAGTGTTAACACCTCGCACACTATCAGGGATGACAGTCCGTCGCCGTTTATTATGACATGGATTACGTGCGCGTCGTCCACTTGTCCGCCTTCCTTTAACCAACGTGCACAAACACTAAAAGGCACTTGTGTATGGAACGACTTCACTGGAGAGAGGAGTGGCACCAGATGACGTTCTGCTTGCTTGAAAATGATGGCCCCATTTTGGTTCTCCGCAGGCAGGGGGAGCGGCATCACATTTACTGCATTTGCACAAGACGTACAGCGCCAACTCAAAGTCCTATTGTGTGGGGTGCTATCGGGTGCAACCACAAACCACAGTTGGTGAGTGTCAAGGGCACTGTGACCAGTGTAACCTACATGAATGACATCCTGTGAACCGTAGCATGCCCTTCCTGCACAACACCACAGACGCCATTTTTCAGAAGGCAATGCATGGCTATATGTTGCTGCACGAACGCGTACATTCTTGTTGTCACAGAATGTCAGCCTTTAGACTGGCCTGCCAATCGAAGATGTGTGAGATATGGTGACATGACAGGTACAGTGGTGTGATTCAATGCCAACCACCACAGACGATCTTAAGGATCACGTGAATGCAGCATGGATGGCTATACCACAGGACGCCACTCACGCCTGGTACCCGTTGATGCCATCACGCACGGAACAAGTTATTGGGGCCCATGACCGATCCTGTGCCTGCTACGTAACAGGACACATGCTGAACCGAGGCGACTAAAATGCTTATCATTTGTGCAGAACATACCAATGTACCGTCATGCTCAAAAGTATCCGAACGACCTGAACTGCATTTCGCCTGATTCGCATGCAACCGGTATAACTCAGCTGTCTAGCATGCTGTCTTGCATACGAATCAGGCGAAATGCAATTCAGGTCGTTCGGATACTTTTGACCACGACTGTACATGTCACGTCGATATGAACATTCTGTCTCTAGTTGTTCACTGTGTTCCGTTTTCTTCTAATATGAGTGTGTTTCTCAACATAGTCACGCTGGTGACGAACATATTTCTCCCAACTAGAGACCAGTTTGTTGATAGCGTCAGTGCAGAATGTTGGACTTTATTGAAGGAGCCACAATATCACCTCTATGAGATTTTCACTCTGCAGCAGAGTGTGCACTGATATAAAACTTCCTGGCAGGACCGAGACTCGAATTCAGGACCTTTGGAAGGTAGGAGACGAGATACTGGCAGAAGTAAAGCTGTGAGGACGGGGCGTGAGTCGTGCTTGGGTAGCTCAGATGGTAGAGCATTTGCCCGCCGAAGGCAAAGGTCCCAAGTTCGAGTCTCGATCCAACACACAGTTTTAATCTACCAGGAAGTTTTTAATATCACCTCTGCTTGCCTGGCGTCATCACTATCAAGGTGAAGTCGTCGAAGATGTACTTTAAATTTTCGAAACAGATGAAAATCATATGGGATCAAGTCAGAACTGTATGGAGCATGATCGATGGCATTGAGCCCAAAGCTTTGGATTTCTGCAGCGCTTGTGTATGGTCTGGCGTCGTCATACAGAACGAGAGAGAGCTCCATGCGAGGAAAAAGGATTCGAATCCGAAATTCGACTATAGCACGCTGCTTCTCAATCATAGAAAGAGTTACATTATAGACCACTACGTTGAACGCTATAATTCAGTGACCTCAAGCGGCAAGAGGCTGCATATATGTAGACATGAAGAATAAAGATGAATAATGTTAATAAGGTTTGTTTTATTTAAAGGGCCTTAAGAATTTTCACATAAAAATTCGGACGCATTAGCTTTTGTCTGTTATTACATGAGACATGCACTCCCTATGATCAAAGCCGGAAGCCTCATTTGACTACAAAAAATGCTTAATTTTCATGTTTTACTGTCATTTTTGGAATATAGATAATTAAATACTGATCATATATTTCTGGTCTCTTCGATGAGCATGTTTAGATTTTCCTGACTGTGTCAATAGGCTATCTTCAACAATACCTCTTGCGTCAGTGCAGAATCCCTATATGTCTTAAAAATTCATGCCCTCATAGTATTTTCCTTGAAATAAATGATCATGAACACCAGTAAATATCACTGTTATCTAAAGGCCTTGAATAAGTTTTTTTTTTGTATTTCAGTTAATATTTTTTTCTTTTCATCGTCAAAACAATCATCACTTTGGCACATGTCGTCACTTCTTATTGGCAATATGAATATGATTGTGTCCTTCCATCTTCACGGAACCGTTGTAAGTTCGCCTCAGCGTTAACCACGAAATTAGTGGTTACTAAATATTGTTCAGGAAAATTAATTTCAAGTAATCGTCATAAAGAATAATGTGAATAATGTGTCCCTGAAATCCAGTGAAAGAAGTTGTTCTTCAAGTGACAAGTCAACGATAGATCTATTTTCTAGATCTAAAACAAACTGCAGTATAAAAATGCATTGAAAATTCAGATTTTCGGTTGTTGTTGCGATTGACCGTGAGTTTATATTTCTTTCAACGGCGAAATTCTTTGCAAAGATAACTATTTCATCAACGGTGTGTTGGCTCTTCAGCAGAAGTGAGTGATGTTAAGCGGTATCAACACCTGAATTTAATCGTTTTGTTTTAGTCTTACAGTCTCATTAAAATCTAGTCATCGTCAATGTTTGAGGTGGCAGGGGGTCGGATGGGGGGGGGGGGGGGGAGAAATTCGAAACTTCAGATGAGCCCGTCTTATCGATGGCCATGAGTAGAGTTCAGTCCGCTTGGCGATAATAATGAAAAGTTTGCTGTCGATATTGTCATACATGGCTATCAAAGGTAACTCGAATTTATTGAATTAATTAATTGACTTAACAAGTGATCAGATATGTGGAGTTGTATGTGATCAACAAATGTACTTGTTACATGAACAATTTAATCAAGTATTTTATTGTTCTTGGAACATTCATAGATCTTTCCACTCATTATTGTTGTATTGAGACTATTGATTTCGAGACTATGAAATTTTTAGGAACTGAAAACTTGTCATATGTAAGGGCAATACCATTCCTGGCATGTCACACACAGAGTCGACTGTGTCGATATTTCCACACAGAAGTGCGCGTTGTACATACCGTTGCATTAACATTACGTTTAATTGTTGTGGTGACTGAGAAAACATAATCATATAATATAACATCTATATAAAGTATTAGTCTCGTCATGGCTGAAGATGCAGTGGTTGTTATATGTCACGGTAATATACATTCCTTAATTTTTTTAAGGAAGTACAAAAATACTTAGCATGTTTTCTTCTATCCATCAAACATTCCAAGGTAACCTTACATTGTCACATTGTTTATTTTTTACGGAAAGTAAAGGAATCACTTCCCACGATTGTCGTCAAAAGTTAAACGAAGAGACGTAGTACATAAGTAGCTGTTGCTTACAGTCACCACAAAGAACTGATATGAAATTTTTTAATTTATTTAATGAAAATTGTTTGTGACGGAAGGCACAGAGTGCTGTAGTGCATGCTGTACAAATGTCACTGTCTCAAAGTATCTACATAGCTACAAAGGACAGTAGTAATAAAAGTCACGCTGTTTGAGTTAATTAGGATCTGTTTAAAACACACACGTTCACTAAAAATCACTTAGAAGCAGTCCAAACTAGTTCAGTTATATGTTCCTGATTCATAGATTCAGCTTGCGTCCTGTAAATGTTAATACACCAGAGCAGAAATCGGGAAGGTCACTGGAAGGTTACTAGATGACCACTGTTATTGTGCCCATGGATAATCACTCGTTGAACTCTGAAGTAACTACGGATTATTTCACTTCACTGTGGTCACAATTTGACAGGAACCACAACAAGAACCGGCTGACCTGGAGCCGTGCAGCCTCCTAAATATCTGCCGAGTTGAATGTTACTTGCCCAACTCTCTTTTCGTGCATGTTATCGGCATATGGAAGTAGTGCAGCGAATTTAGCGCCACCTGTTGCGACGATCGTGATGCCTGTGCGAGTGGGACCTTCCAAAAGCCTGCCAAATAACAAATCTCTCCGAACAGGCCATGAAGGCCCAACGTACCGACCACCCGCCGTGTCATCCTCAGCTCGCAGGCATCACTGGATGCGGGCACGGGGTAGCATGTGGTCGGCACACCGCTCTCCCGTAGGTATGTCAGTTTACGAGACCGGCTTGACAAGACATTATTGTTGTCATCTGCCGAGTAGGCAACCCGACAGACATGGTCGCCACGCAGGAGGATATAAGCCCCAGGATACAGCAGTAGTTTAGTTACACATAATGAGGAAACGAAAATTAGTTCTGATATATACCCATTTTCATTCCTTGCAAGTGGCAAACAGAGTTGACATTTCACACACAAGTGCAAATTTTGAATACTGTTCTTTAATATTAGACAATCAATATTTCATAACTGAGAAATTATAATAATACAGTATAACACATTTAGAAAGTAATGGTCTTGTCTTTGTCAAAGATATGCCTTCAGCTGATGATGCAGTGATTGTTATAAGCCAACGGAATATATATCTCAAATTATATCTTAAAAAATGATCGAGCAGTCCACGGGTGTACTGCCGGTTCATAGTGTCCAACGGGCACAATATTTCGGCGATCAGACATGTCGCCATCGTCAGGTGCGCTGACGAACTGAGCTCCTGAGGGTGGGTGGCCGTCTTAAATCCCCTCCCCTCGCGCGGTGTTCTCTCTGCGGTCCGCGCCCGCATTCGGCGTCTGTGGTGGCATCGGTGTAATTGTCTCGTCCGCCCTAGTCGCCCGTTCGTTTCCTTTGATGAGCGTCTTAAAAAATGATGTCCAAATACATGTAATACCTCTTCAGACATCCAGCAAGTATCCCTAGTAAGGTCTTATTGTGTATTTTTGTGCACTGAAATGAATCATTTTCCATGATTTCCGTCATAAATGAAAGAGCTGGGGAACGCAGATAGCTATTGTTTGTGGCCGCCACAAAGGAGGGGCCAGCAACCGAATGCAGCGGCGTGTGCGTGCCACGGCTGGAGCGCCTGCCTGGCTTGCTACACGTCGGCGGTCAAAGCCCAATTTAATTAAATTGATTTCATGGACGCGATGAAACGTTTTATCCTTTTAATGCAGCGGGCGCATTTGTTTCCAGTTCTCTACAGTCAGTACGGCCGAGCAAATAAAAATCTGAATGATTGTTCTGTCTCCGTCTCTCTCTTTATGCCTATCTGTCTCTGTCTCCATAACCCTACCTCACGTTTCTGTCCGAGGACGCGACGAGGCTAAATTGCAGACTGATACTCTGAAAAATTGTGCAGGCTGGCAGGTGCGTTCCCCCTGCAAAATACCGCGAGTCGCCATATATTTTCTCGGCAGAGCAAGTACAGATGGTTCAACGCGTGATTAGAAAACAGATACAGTAAAAATAATTGATTCTTGCTCCAGCTCTGTGACTAATTTGTCTCACGACTAACAGCAAAGCGCCGACATTTTCGCTTCACTTTCATCATTCAATGGCATAAAAAACTTTATCTAAGCGTCTTTTTCTGAAATTTCACTGTATTCAAACTACGGCGAGATACACGAAAGAGGATGTCAGTAGCAAGTCTAAGTGCAGTAGGATTTAAATTTGTTTCTTCGTCCATCGAAAATCTTTGTACACAACCACAAAAACACAATGAGTAATGTTTTTCATTGCTGTTAAGTTTTCGAGAGAATTTATTTTCCTGATTAATCGACATTGGGCTGTGAAGAGAATCGTCAGATGATGATTATTCTAATTACGCTCAACAGCGTTAGAAGTATCAGAAGATGCTCTCGAATTTGACGACGATAGTCGTTGTCTGACAACGGAGACGGATCTCTGCACTGAGGTGACAAAAATCATGAAACAACGATATGCACTTGTACAGATGATGGTAGTATAGCATAGACAATGTGTAAAAGGGCAGTGCATTGCGAAGCTGTCATTTGTACTCGGGTGATTCACGTGAAAAACTTTCCTACATGGTCACAGTGCACAACACAATGGCAGTTAACATACTTTATATGGTAGTTGGAACTACGCGCTTGGGATATTCCATATAAGAAATCGTTAAAGAATTCAGTATTACAAGATTCGTAGTGTCAAGAGTGTGCCGACAATACAACGTTTCAGGCGTTACCTCTCACCATAAACAAGGCAGTGGCCGACGGCCTTAACTTAACGACCGAGAGCAGTGGTGTTTGCTTAAAGTTGTCAGGGCTAAAAGATAAGGAACAGTGCTTGAAATAACCGCAGAAATCAATGCGGAACGTACGACGAACGTTAGGATATGGCACCAGAGGACCGGTGCGAGTGCCTTTGCTAACAGCTGGACA
Organism: Schistocerca serialis cubense; assembly: GCF_023864345.2. Lineage (NCBI taxonomy): Eukaryota > Metazoa > Arthropoda > Insecta > Orthoptera > Acrididae > Schistocerca > Schistocerca serialis. The sequence goes on along the minus strand of NC_064639.1, from coordinate 754,707,031 downwards.
TCACTTGCAGTGCCTCTCCTGGGCTCGTGATGATATTTAGAAGACTGGAGAACCGTGCGCTTGTCAGATGTGTCCTGATTTCATTTCGTAAACCTTATGGTAGGGTTGATTGTGGCGCAGACCACACGATGCCAGCGACCCAGGTTGTCAATAAGGCACTGTGCAAGGTGATAGTGGCTGTAAAACGGTGTGTGCTGTGTTTACATAGAAGGAACTGTATCCTCACTGACTCGAAATGGTTATGTTCAGATGCTTTGAGACCATTTGCAGTCATTCATGGGATTAATGGCAATGTGCAATGTCACTGAGCCACAGTTGTTTGCAATTTATTTGAAGAACATTCTGGACAGCTCGAGCGAACGATTTGGCCACCCAGCTCCCCCAACATAGTTCCCATCGGACATTTATGGGACGTAATCGAGAGGGCAGTTGGTGCACAAAACCATGCGCCGTCAACACTCTCGCAGTTAATGATGGCTGTAGAGGCAGCATGGCTGAGTAATTCTGCAGGGGACTTCCGTCTTGTAGGGTTCATGTCACGCAGAGTTGCAGCAATACGCTGTGCAACAGGAGGTCAGACATGATTTTAGGAAGTATCTCATGACTCTTGTCACCTCAATGTATAATAAGGAAAATGAATACCGTAAAACAGTTACAATTTGCGTGAATTTAAGCTCTCCCTGCACAATACCCTTAGCGGCACAGTTCACCTGTAAAAACCTAAAAGAAGGTGTGTCAACATATTAACAAACTTTGCAAATGTGACACGTTTACATGAAGAGTAGGTTGGGAAATCATACGCTTTGGCACCACAAGAGAGAAAAGTGAGACCTGAACGCCTATAAAGGCATGACGTATAACCAGTATTTGTGTGGAATGCTAATAGAAGGCAATAAAGCCCGTCTTGAAGTAAGAGACAAGTACTAAGCTTGAAAATACTGATCCCATAAGTAATGCTTTTGAATTTATGAAACAGTGGTCTGTGGTTTCGACCGTCTCGTGAAGTTTTGAAACCTTGTAGTCTTGCCAGGGCTCCGTCAACAAATGAAATATATAAAGTTATCTGAATTTAATTGAGGAATTTCTGTGGATCTACGCGAAGCTGGAAATTCCAAATTTCAAGACGTAGGATGTGAACTGTCAGCACTGTACCAACGTCAGTAACTGTGGCTCGAGACAGGAGTATAATGTTCAGCGCCTGTCTGTTGTTGGCAATATCGTGAAGGTTTACTGCTGTGTTGTCAAAACGAATCCGTGTCAAGCTGAATAACCGCAGCACAGATTATGACGATGTGGTTCCTAGATTGTGAACCTCATTAGCTGAGTGGTCAGCGCGGCTAATTGCCATGCGAAGGCCCAGGGTTCGATTCCCAGTACTGCCAGGGATTTTTCCTCGGTGAGTGGAGTGGAACGGAGTGCAGTCATCCTCGTGATGCCAGCTGAGCAGCCACCTGACCGAGTAGTAGCCGCCGCAGATCACGGAAACTGACAGTGGCAGGGAGAGTGGTATGCTGATCCCACGGCCCTCCAGACCACATTCCATGACTCCATTGGCAGAGGATTTCGGTACCGATGCGCCCGGCAGGGCTTGTAGACGGAGCGAAAGAGAGAGAGAGAGAGAGAGAGAGAGAGAGAGAGAGAGAGAGAGAGAGAGAAAGTTATTCCTAGAATGTCAGCCAAATTCATCAGGAACCATTCCCAAGATATGGGATATAAGCAAATTTCTCTCCAGGTATCCACTCGAAACCCTTCACCGTGCAGCCACCGACGGTTATGTGGCCAAACATGCAACTCGATGTGTGGATAGCGTAAAGTTAAGTTAGACTGGATCTTTCTAGCACTGTCGGCTATCTTGACTGCAGCGTCAGTGAGGAAAGATGCAATTACGAGACGATACAAGGTGGAGTTACACACACCTATTTACGTGCTGTTGTGCTGTTGTTGAGCGAACTCTCAACAGTGTAGGGCATCAAATTCTGATGCCGACCATGCAGAGTCTGGAAGATATCATCTTCCCGTAGGACGAAGTTTCTGTACAAACTCAGTGTTACACAGTACGTCAGGCAAGGTTTTCTTCAATTGAGAATATGCACGTCACCGTGCTACGTTTTCCACTTAAGTCTGTACTACTGGAAGGAGTCCTTAATCAACTGTGACATAAAGAGGTGACGTAGGCCAATGTCTTCCAAGGTTGCATGAGGCGTCTTGACGATATACAATTGCATCTGAGGAATTTATAAATGATACTTCATTCCTCTGAGACTTTGGGTCTGTAGCAACGTAAATTGCATAACAATATATGATTCAAACTTTACAAATGTCTGCTCTTGCTCGAGAACGTACTTCTTTCTTTTCCAGCTTCTTATTTAACATATCACGAAAAGAGGAACTTAGCACTGGGTTGTATAAAACCTAGTATTAAATTTATTCCTAGAAATGCTACTATTAAGCGGTTTCTCGCAAAATTCTACGTGCACCGCAAGGAGCAGAGTTAAGAGATCCAAATCGAAGTTATCTGTGTGAACACGGGGTGTTCAGTAACAAAGGAAGTATGTGTGTCTTTCTCTCCAGCAATTTAGTTGAGCACATATTATTAAATGTTACACAGAATTCTGAATACAGTAGCAAATAATTTTTTTTCTTGTAGATCAACTTTCTTCTCGTCTTCTACAGTGCCCTCGGACAGTTCAGTAACCTGTTTCTTTTTCTTTGATTATTCATGGATTTTGCACATATTCTTCCATTGTACGTATCGTGGTCTAACCTGTCCTAACGCCCTATTAACGAAAGAGTATTACTTCAAAATAACTTCATATCGTTTTTATACAAACACATGTATTTAAAGTTCACTATACAGAACACTGGCGAAGCCGTTACATAGATGAATTTTTGTTAATTGAGTTTTTAATTAGGTATGAAGGCATTCTTTTTCAAAAAGCCTCTAGATGACTCCAGTCATTCTTAGTGTAATAAATTAATTCTCAATACTGAAATGCTCTTATCATACTTTAGCAAAGAACCATTCAAATATTAACGTCAACGTGAATTATATCAAAGAAAAATTTAGTACTACAGTATTAAAACATGCCGCAGGTCATTCCTAGCAAAGTGGGTATTTGATGTACAACGAGAGTGATTTATAGGTCAAGATAATGGTGGTGAAAGATATGTGTGTGACAGACACGCCGATTTTCCTGACGCTGCAACCAACTTAAGAAATAGAGGCGGTCACTATGTGTGGCAAAGACTATCTTAGAAGTACCCCGAGTAGTCTTTGGATAAAATAGGAGCTTTCATTCCGCCCCCCTCCCCCCGATATCATCCTGCATCCTGCAGCTTCCCTCCCCTAAGCTACCTCCTCTTCTTAAACACCGCCCCCCTCTTCTCCTGAGCAACGCCTCCTTGCTAATCGATGAGCCTTCACTCTCTCCTAAGCCATGCCCGTTTCTAAGCAATTCCCATTGCCCAGCCCCTTCGCTCCCCTTTCCTAAGCTATGTTCCTTATTTGGAAACAGGCCAATCACGGAAAATTTTTGTTACACATATTTAAATCTTCAAATCACAGCTCAGTGTTTTATTTTCCAATCAAATTTTCAAGCCCTCACTAGACCATATCCCTCTTTTGGAAATAGGATGGAGAGCGTCTTACGCCAAGAATGGGCGACGGGCATGACATAATTCTCAGACAGCGATAATCGCTTAATTGTTCGCCTTGCAAGTAGGAACTTACGTACTTCGCTTGTCTGTCTGCCATGCAGTTTCAAACAGGCATGATAGGTATAGATCACAAGAACAGCACCCATATGTAACTCATATTATCGAATTTAATGTAACATTTATATAACACTTCGGTTGTATCTCTTCTACATCTACGAACAACGTTTTACAATTGCACTTTGGTAGTACATACACAACTAACTCGTTATATTTTCATTAAGATAATATATCTGTAATTTGAAGGGCAGGGTGTTCTACTTTGGAACACTTTTCAGATTTTTGCCCCTAGAAATATCATAAAATTTTTAATTCAATTTTCAAATGGCAGAATTGAGTTTATGTATACTGCGTTCTCATACTAAAATTACAAAAAACTACCCGGTAACGTATCGTTTTCCCACATGTGAAAATTTGTTGCAAGATACACCCCGTTATGTACGCAGGAACAAATATTCTCGTACTCTCATTAGTAGATATCAAGAAACGCAGTCCGTTCGAGAACTTTTTTCCATTCAAGAGTCATGTCATGTGGCGAAACCTCCTCTTCACGTCTATTTTTCTACACAAACGATATTTCATGTGGCGCCTCCTCTCTTGCCTCCCAGCCTCATATATAAATTTCTGTTCCTTGAGCTCTGCTCTTGGAGTCCTTTAAAATAAATCTAAATATAGTGAGCGTGATAACAGACTGTTGTCAGTACTAATAATCGAACCCCCTGTGACCAAATTTTTCATTGGGGACGTCTCTGGCGCTCGTCTTAGCTTGGTGCGCCGAGTGTCGCTTGGACCTTAAACCACCCCTGTCAACAAAGTCTGTTATTTTCTAGACAGACTAACACTGTTCCAAATTTTGGGGATGAGTCTGGACAGAAAATCCAGTGAACTGACTACACAGACCTTAAGCAGCACGACATCCAAGGTCAAGTTCACAGGATCGTTTACAGGGTCCTTCAAGTTCAAAACAGCAGTCAGACAGGAGGCTCGACTATGAACTTGATAAGATGACCAAGGAATGGTGACGAGAAGTCAAAGGAGTGGGTGGAATGCGACTGGGGTGCAAGAAAACGGGGATACGTAGACGGCCTGGCATTCACAAACGTTATAGTGGTATTGTCGAAATCAATAGAAGTGGCGGTAGTCAAACTACGCTATTGTAGAGACAATCGGCTAAAGCAGGCCTACCGATCTTTATCGAGAAGACACAGTATATTACGGACATAAAGGCAGCTACTAGATGGATGATGAGAGAAGAAAGGACAATCCAGAAGGTCCAGGAGAGTGCACAGAAACGGGTCTGACAGAAAAAGAAGCAACGGGAGAACGTATGAACAGAATGAATTTAGCATAGCAACTATCTATGCACATCTACAATAAGAAGAACGTTTTGCCGAATGCAAAATTGAAACATCACCCGACATTGATCCACCGTGAAGCCTTATTCGCAGCAGAATGTCTTAAGAGGCAGAACTTGTGGCGCGAATAATTCTCGAGAAGATTTGGGACCTCGAAGAACAGGAGACCGGCCACTAGACAACAGGAGAAGAATATGCATGTTCTTCGGACAAAGCCTTAGAATCAATCAGATGTTGTAACACATCAGATGATGCAGTTCCTTATGAAACAAATAATCAGAGTAGGCTGTATCCAAGAGGTACAAAGGGACGGAGATTTACAATAGAGTACATTTCAAATCAGAAAATCACTGTTAGAGGTATTCCGGACAGAATCAGACTCAGGACATAACCACAGACGAGCGAAGAAGGTTTGCAATATATGAGAATGAAAGAATACTGGACAAGAATAAAGACCAGAAGAAACAAAGATGACCTATATTAACATGGTCTTCACATGGCCAAAAAAGAAAAAAAGCAGAATAACAAATTACTAAATTAGAGTTTTAAAGACTCACTTTTTCCACACCACGTAACAGACACACAAGCTGAATGTGAAAGCCACTACAGTCGTTCATTAGCACTGCACTGAATCATGAATTTTGCATTTTTACATATTTTGTGCAGGTATTTGTATGTTGTTCCTTAGTGCTGCCATGCTGTTGTTATTTAATGGATTAAGTAACTGAAGTGTTGTTAGCACCTCACTGAAGTCATTGATAACACCTCCGTCAAACTTGATTAAATCATATGTTCTAACCTGAGATATGTATTAATAAAATGGTAATGTAGAGTGATCTCACTACATGTGGAAACAATTATGTTAACTGGAAGACGACTTTGGGAGACTTCCAGTCAGCACTGCTTAGTAGGAAAGACATTATAAAATTTCGTGCCCCCGTTACAGACGGACGATGTGTTACTCTGCTATCACATTGCTAATACCTTGATTAACGTTTGCATATTTTATACATTTATGCAAATCTGTGTGAAGTTTCATCCGATTTCAAAGAATGTGTTCTCTGTACTAGGTGACCGTATGGCGACGAGTTACTCTCAAAATTAGTCCGGAGTAGTGATACGAAAATGCAGCAAGAATATATTCGTAAACGCCTAACGTCATTCAAAAAACATGTGGGGGTTGCCGGACATGTAGAACAGGAAGATTTAGCCTGGAGAGGAAGCTTAAGACATTGCATATTTACTGTTACCCTCTACCATGATAACGAACTACAGACTATTAACGAAGTCGAAGTATCACTTAAGTAGTTTTCTACTGTTCCGCCTTAACTTGCTTATATATTCTTATATATAGGATGCGTAAATGGGCTAGGCTGAATGGTTGATTCTGGGGAGGGGACCAAACAGCGAGGTCATCGGTTCCATAGGATTAGGGCAGGATGGTGAAGGAAGTCCGCGTGCCCTTTCAGAGGAACCATCCCGGCATTTGCCTGATGCGATATAGGGAAATCACAGAAAACTAAATCAGAATGGCGGACTCGGTATCGAACCGTCGTCCTCCCGAATGCGAGTCCAGTGTGCTACCACTGCCCCACCTCGCTCGGTAAATGGGCTAGGAGTATTACGAGAAGCGATAATTAATAACGCAACATTTGCTTCTCTGAAAGCAGATTGGTTTTATTCAGGATCCCAATACACCATATTATTCCCCACTATTTTGTCTACAAAACTCTTTTTTATGCATAATTTCCGTTCGATGTGACAGCCTTACGCCACCTTACTGAGAAGGCCTGTATACCCGCATGATACCACTCTACTGGTCGACGTCGGAGCCAATGTCTTGCTGCATCAATAACCTTCCCATCATCCACATACTGCTTCGGGCGGAGTGCGTCCTTCATCAAGCCTAACAGATGGAAGACGGAAGGTGTGAGATCCATCCGGGCTTGATGGTGGATGAGAACAGTCCAGTGAAGTTTTGTTAGGTCTCTCAGGTTCGCAGGAGTGTGTCAGGCCTTGTGTTGCCCTGGAGAAGTTCGTTTGCAGTTCCGGTCGACTACCACGCTAAAGCCGTTTCTTGAATTTCCTGAGTGTATCTCAATGTACTTCAGAGCTAATTGTTGCACCATGAGGAAGGACTAATAGAATACCTCCGAAGTCCGAGGAGGCCGTCGCCATGACTTTACCGGCTGACTGTGTGGCTTTGAAATTTTTCATTGGAGGAGAGATGGTGTGGTGCCATTTCATGGATCACCGTTTTGTTTCCTTTTCGAAGTAATGAACCCATGTTTCATCACCCGTAACGATCGGCAAAAAATGGTCACGATCAGCTTCGTACGAGCAAGCAAAGCAATTCGGCTCAGATGGTCCTCCGCTGCTCTTTATGGTTCTCTTGCTAGGCGGAGAGGAACTCGGTAGGCACACACCGTTCCGTATTCTAACTGATGTACGAGTGTGTCAGCACTACCAACGGATACGCCCTGTAAAGCAGCAAGGTGTTTGACTGTGATCCGTTGTTTACCAGGAACGTTGCAACATTGCAGGTGTCACAGCTTTGTGCGGTCGGCCGGCACGCGGGACATCGGACAGGTTCCGCGACCTTGTTCCGATGATGGTAGGCTCACCGTGTTTTTGTTCGCTGCAGACACTCTGCAGGCTCCTATGAATATCAACGATGTTCTAGTTTTATGGAAAAAGAAACTCAACGACAGTTCTACGCTTGGAATGCACCTCCGTCACAGAAACCGTTTTGAAAGCAACGTATAGCGTCGCCGCCTATCGGAACTTTATGAAGCTGTATGGGGAAAACCGCACGATGTCCCACAACAAGTATCGTATTTTTTTCAACCAAAATTGACTGAGGGAAAAAATATGTTGCATTACTCACTGAACGCCCCTCGTATAATGACTGCTAATCGAAACCTCCTGTGCCTAAATTCGATCCCATCCATTGTTTAAATTCCGAAGAATAAGAATCTTCCATGGCCTTGTGATAGAGGGCGGAGGACCCTGCAGAATTTCAGGTCAACATAATGTCGTTGGGGTGCGAAACTGTCTCAAAACGTGAAACAGTGATAAATGATGAATAGCATGGGAACGCAGAAGATATTAAAGACATCTAATAGCATCCACAGGAAGCGTGTTCTGTAAATGAAAAAGCGTCTTAATGACCTCTTCATTGGCTAACATTCCGATATCCAGAAGACAGGCAAGGAGAAGTGGCCACGAAAGAAAAATTGAGAAGTCAACGAACTTGTAACGTTCTACCAGTCGGCGCGTGGAATGTCAGCGGTCTGAATGTCATAATGTGGGTAGGATTCGTTATGAATGAGAAGATACGGAAAAGTATTACTCACTGTGAACAGTTTACTAAGTTGTTAAGAACAGTTCAGTAATACGTTGCTATTCACAACATACATAAATGACCTTGTGGATGACATCGGAACTTCACTGAGGCTTTTTGCGGATGATGCTGCGGTATATCGAGAGGTTGTATCAATGGAAAATTGTACTGAAATCTGCAGCGAATTGACGCATGACGCAGGGAATGGCAATTGAATCTCAATGTAGACAAGTGTAATGTGCTGCGAATACATAGAAAGAAAGATACCTTATCATTTAGCTACAATATAGCAGGTCAGCAACTGGAAACAGTTAATTCCATAAATTATCTGGGAGTAAGCATTAGGAGTGATTTAAAATGGAATGATCATATAAAGTTGATTGTCGGTAAAGCAGATGCCAGACAGAGATTCATTGGAAGAATCCTAAGGAAATGCAATCCGAAAACAAAGGAAGTAGGTTACAGTATGCTTGTTCGCCCACTGCTTGAATACTGCTCACCAGTGTGGGATCTGTACCAGATAGTATTGATAGAGAAGATCCAACGGAGAGCAGCGCGTTTCGTTACAGGATCATTTAGTAATCGCGAAAGCGTTACGGAAATGATAGATAAACTCCAGTGGAAGACTCTGCAGGAGAGACGCTCAGTAGCTCGGTACGGGATTTTGTTGAAGTTTCGAGAACATACCTTCACTGAGGAGTCAAGCAGTATATGGCTTCCTCGTACGTATATCTCGCGAAGAGACCATGAGGATAAAATCAGAGAGGTTAGAGCCCACACTGAGGCATACCGACGATCATTTTTTCCACGAACAATACGAGACAGGAATAGAAGGGAGAACCGATAGAGGTACACAAGGTACCCTCCGGCACACACCGTCAGGTGGCTTGCGGAGTATGTATGTAGATGTAGATGTACTGCCATCGGTATCTTCAGTAAACAAATGCCGATAACAATAGTCCAGGTAACATGCCGACTTTACAAGTCCGTGGATAGTAGCATACTCGTATAAGAGGGCACTAAGTGGGTAAATCATTTTTTTAAAGATGAAAAACTAACAAACAGGGGTACGCTCTAGTCGGGGAAGGAATGGAAGACTGGGCTACCAGAGAATACAAGAACTATTGTAGGAACGAGAGAGGAGAAAGACTTTGAGTTCTGCATTAAACTGCACCTAGTAACGGCAAATATACTGCTCAAGAATCACAACAGAAAGAGGTGCTCTTCACCAACGCTTGGACGCACGGGAAGTTACCAGCTGAACTACATAGCTGTGAGACAGTGGTGGTTAAATCTGATACTGGATTGTATGTCATACCCAAGAGGAGAGCTAGTTCACAATTTAGAAACTATGAAGAGTAGATTGAAGTTTAAGAGAACCATCAGGAAGAATCATTGCATTAAAAAGTGAGATACTGAAGTACTGAGGAATGAAGTGACTTTGAAGGCAGTACACTCTAACAGGAACAGACATACCTAAAAGGTGTAATCACAGAATTGATCAGACACACGGAATGACTACAGAAACAATGTAAGAAAATCGAATCGGAAATGGCATCTGAAGGACAGATTCTGCATATAGAACAATGATATTACCTCTCGGGGAAACTAAAAGCAAAGACATCAGTTCAATAATGCAAAGGAAATTTCAGCGTTATATGCAGAGGACAGCGCGAAGTTACAGAAATATTCTGAAAATCAGTGAGAGGGTTCTCTGCAGAAACGGGGATGAGGAGGCGAGAATGAAAAACATTAGTAAAAGGAATATGTGTTAAGACGTCAAGGAACATCCAGCACAGCAGTACAGGGATGGAAATTTATTTGCTAGGCTTTCCTAGATCATCCATGCCGAATGCCAAGATGGTTTCTTTGAGAAAGACTAAGCGCCTTCATAGTGAATTATGAACTTCTTCTTGATCGTAGTTTTCGGATTTATTTTTGGAATAGAAATGGAGTAATTCCCGTTGCAACAGTGAACTGCTCTTTCTTCCACCAGACATGGGATGCTGCAACAACATCATTACCTTTTCTACAGATACTGTTCATACCTGGACACATATTATTATTAAAATCATTATCTACACGACTTACGAATTTGTAAGGGACTTTAGGAACACTCCTAGATTAAATGAGGTCATTTTCATGGTTATCACCGACTCTGTGAATAATATATAGATATCTGTCATCGCGGTCGAGAACAGTGGTAGTAATTTGACTTTCATTTGTATGTTGTGTTTCTTCATGAACGTCACGCACGTAATTGGCGCGCTACAGTTCCAACGAAGTTTTAAAAAATTGGCCATCTGCTTAAATCTGAAGGACGACGGGAAAAAGGTCTTCGTGAAACAGGAAATCTCTGTACAGAAACAGCAGATGTAGAGGAAGTCCCCAGAGAAATTACGAGTTCCATACGGTTCTAAGGGAATATGTGTGGATGAAATCGAGCTTATGAAGTCCCAGCGCGTCTTACTATATGACTATTGTCTGGCTTTCTACTTCAATAAATAAATAAACGAGACGAAAGTCATTTATATTCTATCAAACCAAGTTACCCGGTTACCCGAATGTAATGCGGAATTGACCACTAGATGTTACGAAAGGAGATTCCGCAAGCATAAAACGAGGCGGGTAGTACTATGGTGTCGGCAGAGAAACTCTAACCGCAGAATGAGTCAATCAGGAACGCTCAGTGGTTTCTGATACGTACTAGTCACTGAATGTCACATTAGTGACAAATCCGTAGGAGACATTTCAACAATTATGTAGCTGCCCAATGACCGTCAAGTGGAAATGCTAAAACGACGACCAGGAAACCCCATGTACTGATGGACAAGTACCATCGATCATTGCGAAGGATGGTCGTAAGAAATAGCATGATATCAGCAGGGGAATGGTACGTGTGTTCCAGGCGCCATCAGTAATCCACGTAACAAAATGGCTTTACGTTGGGAGTTGAAACGAATGGGGCACAAATATTGAGCTACTTCTCCTAAGCCACACATTTCGGTAGGCCTAGTCAGTGCTAAGCGACCCTTGAAGTGGTGCAAAAGGCGACGCCAGCGGACATTGAATGACACGAAAGGAGTGATTTGGAGTGATGAATCACGCTATACCATGCGAAGATCCGGTGGAAGGGTCCGGGTTTGACGAACGCACAGACAGCATTCCCTTACATCATTTTCAGTACCAACAGTGAAGTAGTATTACGGCGTGGGGGTGTTTCTCGTGGTTATGTTGGCGACCCTTCATTGTCCTTAAGAAAACACTAAATGCGGATAAAAATATATGAACATATTGTGCGGCGTAGTGTACTGCGTACAGGAGAGGAATATTTGAGACGCGATTATCGCTTCTGTGAGGTTTATGGTGCACCCTGTCATAAATCAGCATCTGTGAGGCAATAGTTAGAGGACAAGAACGTTAGTGAAATGGTCTGGCCTCCACAGAGTCTCGAACTCAACCCAGTGAACACCTTTGGTCTGAGTTAGATCGTCGACTTCCTACAGACCTCATCACTCACCATCTCTGCCTTGTCTGCTTTCGAGTCTTGCGGGAAGATGTGCTTGCATTCGTCCACTGACATTTGGACACCTCACAGAAAGTATCCTCAGCAGAGTTCGATGCGCTATGACGTATTAATATCCACTAAGAGTCGTACAAATTCTTTTGACCATGTAATGCAATTATTTTATATCAAGAATATTTTAATCATTTATTTCACACTCAGGTCACAAAATATGTCATTACGATTTCAGATTTCTTAGTATGTCATCGTAAAATGGTCTTTTTGAAAAGAAAGAAACAGAAGGACAGAAAAACACTTTGAAGCTAAATTATAAAATCAAATTAACTTTTAAAGTAGTTGAATTTCGTAAAAGTTACTTTGATTTTTTAATTTATTGTTTAACATTTTAGTATACACCTTTTTATTTATTTTTGAGCAGTTAATTGTATGTTGATATTCTATGAATTTGTGAGATGAGGCAGAAATAAAAACTGGTTCATAAGCGACTTCTGTGTTCTGTGAAGGTGGTATGCGTAGTCCATGGAAGCAAATAAAACTATTCTTTGTGTGAATGGGAGAGACATACTATAGTCCACTGGAACAGTGGTAAAGGGGCCACTGAGCCTATTTGCCTATGATACTGTGTCTCACAACAATACGCACTGTGATAAGATTTATTTATATTTATGCTTGGTACTTGTACGTAGAGTATTTTTCCACATAATAAATAAGCTTCTTCGGAAGTCTTTCATTTCCAAAGGACGTAGACGAATATATTCTACAACTACGATGTGAGCGAGGCATACTTACTCTTTTGGTTGGTTTATACTTAATAAAAAAAATTTCTTTCGTTTCTTGCTGATGTTACAAAATTGAAGCATAATTAAAATAAGATGAACAACCACAGTTTTTCGTTTATTTTTCTATCGTTATTAATAAAGTTATGCAAATAAAGTTCAACTCGCTTCGCTCCCATTACTTCTTTTGTGCGTCCACTTTTGTTAAGTGAGCTAACAGCTGTGACTGTAATTTACAGCCGCGTGGTTAGAGGCGTCACGTCACGGATTGCGTGTCTCCTCCCGCCGGAGGTTCGAGTCTTCTCTCGGGCATGTGTGTGTGTGTGTGTGTGTGTGTGTATGTGTGTGTGTGTGTGTGTTGATCTTAGGATAAGTTGAAGTAGTGTGTGAGTCCAGGGAGCGATGACCTCAGCAGTTTGGTCCCTTAGAAATTCACACACATTCGAACATTTTGCAATTTGCACTGTAACTTCTTGTTTTCATATCGTTTGTGGTCTTTTAACACATGTCCTGTCATTCCGTTTCTCCTTCTTTTCAATGTTTTCCACCTATTTCTCTCCTCTCCGATTCTATGGAGAATGATTCTTATTTATTATCTTCACAGTCCATTTAATTTCCATAGTTTATGAATTATTTCCTTATAATGTTGTGCTCTAAACGAACATTCTCAGATATTTCTTCCACTTAAGGCCGATGTTTGATAGTAGCAGGCCTCTTCTGGCTAGGATTGCTGTCTTTGACTGTGCTAGTCTCCTTTTTATGTCCTGCGTGCTACATACGTCATGTGTTACTTTGTTTCCAAGGTAGCAGCATCCTTTCACTTCGTCTTCTTCTTGGTCAGCAAGTTTGACGATGAGGTTATCGCATATCTCATTTCTGCTTCTCAACATTCCCTTTGCCTTTCTCCAGTGTACTCTCAATCCATAGTGTGCGCTAATCTAACTGTAAATTTCCATTAAACAGGGCATGTAATTTTTACTCACTTTCACTTACGATAGCGATGTTTTCAGCTAATCTTAACCCTGCTATCGCTTCTCCGTGGATTTAGGCCAGCTCTTGGACTTTTCTTTTTCCTTCCTCGATGCTTAGATGAAGCATCTGTGAGCCTACGTTCCTGCCTTAAACGCTTTGTAATTGCAGTGCGTCGATTCACTCACGTCATAGACGTTTAATTTATTTGCCGTGCATGATTTCCGTGTCTCTTTGTAATTGCAGCACGTCGAATTTGGTCGTCGACTCACTCACGTCAATGAAGTTCGATATATTTGCTGACATTGCTTTCCATGTCCCTATATCGTGCTACGCCAGCGGAGACGAATTGATATTGTGTTGAATGGCATATACTGACTGCGAAAATTGGACGTTCCGTGCTACGAACGCATTTCGGTGTCTTACCGAACCAAGGATTTTGTTTTACAGAGTCTATGTGATGGAAATGAAGAGAACGGACTTGTGAGAGGAGGAGAGAGATTGTATTGTTGTGAGGCACCATTATCGTATATACTAAATGTTCAATTACTTTTTTGCATAAAATAAAATCCAATAACTAACATCAAGTATTCAAGGTGTGTATATCTCCATACCGAAATTAATTATCACGGTACAGATATTACGAGACGTAGATCGCTCGGAGGTGAAAATTGAAACGATAGTGCGAGCCTCCATTTTCCTCGGTCATAATTCGTCGAGAGATTATCTCCAAATTAATAAACTTTAACTTGCTAAATTGTTAGGCCCATCATCCAGACTCATCAAACAACGTAGCACACAGTTGTGCCGAACGATCTGGGTATCGAATAAAGGTTTTAGAGGTTTCAGGTGGGGCAGAAAACGATGAGGAATTTGCACGGCATCTCCGATGCGGAATAAACGTCTTGCTCTCCTGTGGTATTTAAAACACATTATTTATATTTTCCAGATTTTCAGGAGAGTAAAGAGAAAAGGAAATTGGAACCAACTAAAATCAACAACTAAACCAATTCTTAAAATAAAAGTAAACATAAAGAATAATTATTAATAATAATAAATAAACAAAGAATACTTTAATTAACTAACAGATAATAATAACATATTAAAAACTGCAGCTGTTAGTCAAGGGGTGGTCTTTGGCATTCATGAGATTTGGGAGCGTCATGTCACGATAACAAATAACTATTATTTCAGGTAAAGTATTCCATATTAGGTTAATTATCAGTGGCAGGATTTTTGGCTGAGCCGAATTTCGGTGTGAAAGGATTTGTCGATACTCGCTTGGCATACAGACATTTCTCAGACATAATGTATTTTCGATTACTAATGTTCGTCTAACAAATGACTTAATTAAGATAACATTTGTTAGCCCCTATGATTATCCTATAGCCCTAATCGTCCACATCATCATTCGATCCTAATGAAAAATGTCACACTTTTAGTAAAATAATACAAATATAAAGGGCAGCCAAATAAAACAGGACAGATGGAAGAAAATAAGGAAACTGTTTATTATTTCGAAAGTAATCACCATATGCTGTTACTAAATTTATCCCAGTATGAGACAAGACGGCCAGGGCGTTCATGGAAAAATGTTTGCGGTTGGCTTTGGAGCCACGATTGTCCCACGGCGCGCAAATCGAAGGTCACGAATGTCTTTCTTGTTGTTGGGACTGAATATTGTCAAGGTTGTATCGACCACGCTCCAGACGATTCGCTGAGAAGACCTTACATATCTTCCATACAGTCCCCATCTCCCGACATGCGACTTCCGTAATTTTAGAGGCCTGAAGAAAGACATTTGTGGTCGTCTGTTTGGTTAGGACGACAAGCTGCACATCTGGGTGCAATCACTGTACGGAAGGCAACCGAAAACATAGTTCCATGAAGGTGGTGGCCGTTTTGTCGCACAGTGGGGTTAATTTATTTAGTCAGTGCCTTAAGTTAGTAGCTTATCTTTTTTTTTTTACATGTTGGTACTACTATTGATATAGGTTTAGTTACTGATTGTCATTTTTTATTTATAATTCGATGTTGCCATTTGAGTTGACATATTGTCATTTTGTCAATTGGAGATTATGACTGGAGCTGTCGACTCTGGGAAGCGGAGTACCAAGTGGAGAAATAGGAACATTTCCAACATATGCTTCTGTTTGAGTTCAGTAGGTGTGTGGCTGCAGCGGAGGCAGCCAGAAACGTCTGCATCGTGTAAGGGGAGAGTGCCATTGGACAGAGCATATCAAGAAAATGGTTTTCTAGTACTAATTAGGATCGTTTTGACATTAGTGACTGTCGACATTCGGGAAAAATTTCGTGGTTTCATGCATTTCGTTTAAACGCGTTAACCCAGAATGATCCATGTCAGTGTACTCGAGAGCTGTCAGATAGGACGAACGATTCTACGATTATGCGACATTTGCATGCAAGAGGAAAGTGCAACAATCGGAGGTACAGGTACCGCAAGTTCTAAGCCAAAATGGTCGTATTTGCATCTCTCCTTGCTCGTGTACAACATCGACCGTTGCTATCCTGTGTCGTTGCTGGTGACGAGAAATGATGGCTTTATGCTCACGCACGGAAAAGAAAGGAATGAATGAGTCCAAAGAAAGCAGGAATTCGCCGTGCAAAGACCTGTGCGCATCGGCGAAAGATAACGTTGTGCATCTGGTGGAACAGCGATGGTGTGGTGTACTACAAATTGCTTCCCCGAGGTGTAACTGTCATTGTTGTCAGTTACTGTCATTAGCTGAGATGTCTTGCGGATGCAGTCTAAGAACAACGACCATGAAGACTGTGTGAATTGATGCTACTCCACGATAACGGTCTTCCGCATTCTGCTAGACTGATGAAATACAGTGTACAGCGGTGTTTGTTCGGCAGTCACTCCACACCCACCTTATTCACCCGATCTTGCGCCCTCAGATGTTCACATTTTCGGCTTTCTGTCGAACAACCTTCAAGAAACTATCCTACCGTATCAAAATGCACTCCGAACAAGGCTGGACGAATTCTGAAAACACGTCATTTCTAGCGTCGCGGAATCGAAAATTTAGCCCAGACTGTTGTAAACATCGAAGGAGAACACGTTATTGATGACTGAAGTCTCTGTTATGTGCATGTGTTGTGTTTATTAAACGTATGGTAAAACGCTACGAACTTAGGCACCAGCCCAATATTAACAGTTATGGTGATTACTCCGGAAATAATAAACAGTTTACTTACTTTTTCCAACTCTTAGAATTATATGTAGCAAAATACAAAGTTATGACCGACAGCGTGTGAAAAAAGATTTGGCTAGGGTTGAATAGAAGGCGAGAAGATAAAAGTGATAATGTGAGATTGCCACCTCGGTGAGTGTATTGCAAACAGTGGGCTGCAAGGTACCGAACTCACGAAGCATTTAAATAAAATTTCTTGCCCGTTTCCTTGTGTTATTATAACATTGTGGTATAGGGGAGGGTCCCGGTGTCTTTACTTACAGTACCAGCTACTACTGTGATTTCTCTTTCGAACACCAAATGGCAGAACTCTCCAGTAAGCAGAAACAAGCTTGTGTATCCATGTGCACAGGAGTCGGATATCTTCTACGTCTCTTTCAGTGCTCTGTCTGCCCTGAGAGCTTGTTCGTGGCTGCTGTAGCTCTTAGTACGCCGAAGGTATTTTGGGGTCTGTGGTACTCGTTTGTAATGTGAGTGATTATTTCGTTGCTGTATTTCGGTTATCTGTGTTATGTAAGTAAATGTTTCATTACGTTTTCTGTAAAAAAAAAAATACAATATGACTAGATCCAGCTGCTTGTTTGTCGTGCAGTACTGGCTAAAGGATTGTCTTTCAGTATCGGCCAGATATAATTTGAATTTTGAATTACGTTTTCTACTTCTTTCTTCTTTTTAGATTAAAATGGCGGAAAATGTAAAACAAGTAAGTGGAAAGTGGAAGAATGTGTGCATGAAATGGTTGTCAGTAACTTTATGTTCAACAAAGTGACCGCAAGGGAGGCAGCTGAAGCGTTTTGAACAGTTAGAAAAATATCTCTATCGTGGAAGAGAAATCTAAAGCTTAAAAAGTGGTATGAAAGAGAGTTGAAGAAAGCTGAACGTATGTCCGGTGTTCCAAAATAAAGTAAACACGGAAAGGATGGCCACAGAAAGCCAATTACAAAGCGGCGAAGAAAATTGGAATTTACTGAAAAGTGCATTATGTGCCTGGAGTCATTTGAAGAGGACTGGATCTCATGAATCAAGTGCAAAGGCGGGCATATGTTCTATGTTTCGGTCAGGAGAATATATAGTATTTTATTTGCAATCTCCATAAAACAGTGAGCTAGACATTGGTTGATTGAGCTGAAATAATAACAATGAGTTACCATGCTTAAGCGTACTATTATTACTCAACAAGTATGAGTGAAGTGAATCATTAACAACCGATATTATCACTGAAAAGACACTTGCCAATACTCGAAGCCACTTTCTACAAGCATTGTAATTGTAACCCTTTTACTTTCGATGTCATGAAGTACTATAAATAAAAAATAAAAACAAAGACACTGTGCTATTCATAGAACACGTCTGAGGTAAGACAGTAGTATATTAATATTATAGAAATTGTAAAGCCAGACGTTGTTATTGGTTACAATAAGATTAAAGCTGGGGTTGACAGAGCAGATCAGTTCTCCAGCTGTTATCCGTTTGCCCGAAAAACTTTGAAGTGGTGGAAAAAGCTGTTTTCCACATGTCTGTTATGTCAACTGTTAACAGTTTTATTTAATTCAAAGAGAAGACTAGGCAGAACGTATCCCTAGTAGACTTTATTCACAAAGTGGGGAAGAAATTGGCTGAAAAAGGTCCAAATATTTTTCAACAACAAGCCGCTTCATCCTCGCAAGCCGGCCGGAGAGGCCGAGCGGTTCTATGCGCTTCAGTCTGGCACCGCGCGACCGCTACGGTCGCAGGTTCGAATCCTGCCTCGGGCGCGGGTGTGTGTGCTGTCCTTAGGTTAGTTAGGTTTAAGTAGTTCTAAGTTCTAGGGGACTGATGACCTCAGCTGTTAAGTCCCATAGTGCTCAGAGCCATTTGAACCATCCTCGCAAATTGAGAGGATATTTGCGAGGCACTTTCCATAGAAGATCCCACCCAGTGCAAACTAGGTGAATACTCTAGATATTGCAAAGTATGTTCATACAGGGGATAAGAAAGAGACGGGCAAGCGCATCAGAAAGGAAAGTAGATGGTGATGCAAGGACTGTTGCGTTGGCCTTTGCGTCCCAAAGTGTTAAAGTGTTTCCAGGATTTTCACACAAAGGCTAATTATATCTGAACTATTAAAATACTCTAGTTTACAGGTGCCTGCTGCTGGACATTTAAGTATTACTCTTTTTTTAAAATTTAGATACTGTGATAATGGCACTACTCAAGAGAGAGATGATGTAAAACTTTTTTATCCACGACATTTTTGTGTTTTCTTTTTAAATTATAACACCCGTTTGTATTTTATATTGTAAAATAAACTCACATTCATGTAAAGCTCTTACTTGTTTCTTTTAAATGATGCAAGAACCATATTCCTATCATTTTTCTGTTCTTTGCAATCTAATTTCGAACATCCTTTAAATATGCCAGTTCATAGCCAAGTGCCGGGTGTAAAGAGGGCAGTGTTGAAAGTGTTAACCACCACAGTTACACAGTAAAGTTGAAAAGCCTAAGCTAGCTAATACTGCACGTGTCTCCCCTACGTCAGTAGCAACGAAACCGTGTGTGTCGTGAACAACTCGTCTAGACCGCCGTGGAGTACACCCTCGTGAGGCCAAAAGAAACCGTGGACGCCTCCTCTCATATTGAGTGTTCCGCTTGCTCGCCCGCGTCTGCCAGTTTACGACCGGGCGGTCCACCCACACTTCATACGTCGTATCGCCGCACGCAATATTGGCCGATACAGGGAGGAGAAGAGGCAGCACAAACAACAGGGCCTGCCGTAAAGGAACGTGTACACGTTTTCACTGCTGCCGTTCTGTCGCTTCATACAAGAAGATGTTCGAGAGAAGTTACCGAAACCGTATGAAATGTAGTATGTACTATCATTTTCCTCTTCGAATAACTTATGACTGCGTAACTGAACTCTCTTTTTCATAAGCTAGTGTTTGATAGTTCTCGCGACGGGCTCTGAATTATTATGAAGGCACACACACTCTTCTGCTGCCTGCACCTTTCCTCGGTTCACTGCAGAGCTCCGCGTACATTACACTCATCACTGCGTGGCGTTGCATCGCTAGAAGTCGTTACGCAAGCGCACTCTAGAAAACTGTGAATGAGCTTTCTGAAAGGAAAATTAATGTTTAAGCTTCCATCCGCAACGAGGTCACAGGAAATAGAGTACTAAACCACAAAAGAGAAGGAAGGGCTACGAAATCAGCTGTGTCTTTTTCAACGGTACCGTTCAGGCGGTGGTCTTGATAGACACCCCGGGGGGAAAGTTGAAGACGATACAAAGTTTCACTTGACGTGTCAGTGCCAAGTAACATAGCCCGATGAAACTTGGACCATAAATAGAAAGAACTGTTACAGTACACTACAGCACACCACAGCACAGAAGGTAACTGAAAGAAATGTGAAATCAGGTTTCGCAGGACAGAGAGGCTCAGGTTGTGGAAAGGGGTCCAAATCAGTTGCTGTTAGTTGCCCCATACAAACTTTATTTTGCTAAAACACTTAATCACACATGCCCTTAAAAGAATTCAGAAACAATACGGCTGAAGGCCAGAACACAAGTTATTAAAATTGTCTTAAGGAATACACACGGCCGAAGGCCTTATTTTAAAATTGAAGCAACTAAATTAATAGACGGCTGAAGGCCTCGCACAGTACTTGAGACTAAAAGAAAATCACAATCCAAAACAACAGAACAGTGGTACACAGAAGTGTCCAAAGGTCGGCCTGAGGAGGTAACTCTAACGTAAGGTTAGGTGAGACAGGCAGCCAAGAATAAGATTAAGTAATCAGACAGCAACCCGACCCAGGGACAGCTGAACGACCGACCAACAACCTAATCATTTCCCTTCTGACAGAACAACGGCACGACAACGGAAAATGTCAACGAGGACGAAGGTACCAGCAGCGCTACGTCTTCAAATATTGGCGTCTACATACAGCGAAGGCACAATAACCACTCAAGAAGTATGAACAAACACTGCTGTCGAACTACACACCGTGCCGGACAGCATCACATGGCGAGGAAAAACGCTCTACGAAACACTACGCTAATGACCTGATCGCGTAGACTTCCTCGCTTCTACGTCCCAACCGACCGACCGCCTACTCCAGTACACAGACAGCATCAAAATTAACTGCTCAGTCGAAATCTCACAAGCTAGACACAGTTTCACGAAAACACTTCCACAAGAACACGGACAACGCTAAAAGCAATCACTGTGGAACAACAAGGACGAATCAGAAGTCGACACACACAGAGAACCCGTAGCGGTCGGTGACCAAAAACATGTCGCCCAATGAGACGACCAACCGAACGACGGACCAGCGGTCGTCCCAGCTTCAATCTCGTTCCGTCGGACAGTTCATATGTGTCGCCAACGGTCGGCAAGTACTGTCTGTCCACACCTCACTGGCGCTCCGTCCGCCGACTGAACTCCGACAGACCACGACCCGGAAATACTAGCGGTCGCTCCAGAGATAGTACGACAGTACACTAATCGATAAGTGCTGCTGGTGCCACTCACGGGCAAGCAAACCAGCAACTTGGTGACGCCAGTAAATCGAATAAAAAAAGGAGACGGCGGCAACGCAAAGACAAGCTGTCAAGCAATAAACTGAAGGAACGCGAGCCGCGCACGGCTCAAAATGCCCAGTGAGACGAACAGAAAAGTCACTTTTATTCAAAGACAATAATTATACCGAAGTCGCCGCAATTCCTGATCGTCTTCTGGATATTACAAGAGGTGGGACATCGTTCTTAGTAGGTCGTGTTATCACCACTGACTGCAATGCATGTGACGTACTTCCATGCTGACCACAAAGGTGACAAGGAGTTCTTATGGTATGGCGTTCCATCCCTCCACTTGTGAGGTTGACAACTATTGGTTGGTGGCTGGTATTTGTGGATGTGCTACAACAGTGTTTCCATTGTATCCTACACGTACTTGGTGGAAGTCGAGGGAACAAGTAGGCCGGTCCACTCGCCGATTATCCTTTAGTTCTAAGAGCCTTACTGGTTAGATGCGAGCGGTCATTGTCATCCACAAATGTACCTATGAAAAGACGCACGTGGGAAGCGAGTACAATTTCTCAATAACGTTGACCAGTGAGTGTACCGCAAGGCTGGTAAGGATTTGTTGTGGTAGAGTGTTCCATTGCTCCACCAGGGCGGATGATGCATGGTTGCTGAGGCCTGTGTACCTGTGTATATGCTACAACACCTCTACCCAAACCACCCCACAGGTTCTTGATGGGATTTAGGTCGGGGAAACGGGCAAGCTAGTCCACTCGCCAAATATCCTCTCGTTCCAAGAGCTTCTGCCCATATGTAGTTCGCTGCGGTCGCGCATTGTTTTCGATAAAAATGAAGTCACGGCCGAATGCAGTCTTGAAGGACACACGTCGGGAGGAAGCACAGGCTGAGAATAACACTGACCGACGAGTGTACCTAGCTCAAAGATTTGGAGATAAGTATACCCAATCAACGTCATGCCTCCTGACACAATGTAACAGGTGGACCACAAAAACGATTTTGTGCCACAGTGTTCCCGGATGCGCTACGTGTTACGACCTCTCGTCACACAATAGTGTGTCTAAGGAAACAACGGAAAACTTAAATGGGGATGAACAATGAGACAGAACGCCAAGAAACTGCCGCAGTTAAAATACCGAGAGAGCAAATAACGAGGGCCTGTCGGAAAACAGCCGAGGCAAGAGGGTCTTGAATGTTCGTATTATGTACTAATGCCACTGCAGCACTGCTATATGGGAAGGTGCATTTAAACTACACACTGTGGCCAGAAAGGGCCACACCGGGTTTAGCTCTCAAAGCAAGCCCTTCCACATACCACCGAGAACGAGACCTCACTACTGCGCCACCTTCTAACGACACTAGCGCGCGAATTCTGTGCATATCGAAACCCACTACTGTCGAAGTGTGAGCTACTGGCACACAATTATGTTGGCGTCTGGCCAGAGCAACTCCACCTTGCACGAGAGCGAGGAAACTTTCATAACGTCGAAGGCTCGTTCACTTTGCGAAGAATCGACCAACGAAAGAGAAGCTGTACATCGTCGATGGAACAGTATGCAGTTGGTACAATATGAGTAAGAATTGTTGCAAAGTGTAATTTGTTGCCAGCTCAACGCCTTCAGCTAGGGCAGCAATAATAATTGCATTAATCCGTTGTAGATTTAGGATACAGCTTTCTGTAATCGTCTTACGTTACGAAACTCTGGTCACGCCTGCAAAGATACGTGATCTTGCCGCCACTTTGGCTACATTTAGTAACTTGTAACTTTCTACTTGCAAATACACCAACGATATAAAGACTTTGAACACTATTTTTCCGTACTCTGAGCACTCTTACTATAGTTAATCGCATTTGTACCTCTTGGAAACTGTTCAACGTCACTTCGTCCGAAGCGTTTAGTGAACAAACTAGGGGATGGTTGCTAAACAAAATTATGCACTTCACTTCTTACCTTCATATATCATTCTATCGGAAGATGTTTTCCTCCAAAGCGCAGTGACAGCATCAGTACAGAATCACCTTGTGAAAACTCCTTCTGGAAACAATTTACTATTAGCTGTAAATGGTCGCCACATCCCGAAGGAAAGAATTTCGGAGAAGCTAGATTGTTTGTTCAATTTAGAACACTTATTGAATTTATAGCTTCATGAATGTGATTAACGTTTCTTATACCACAATGAAATCTACAGACCTTAAATTACTTCGTATTAAAGAATTATTTAAGAAACTGAAGTTAGCACTGGTCTTTAGGCGTCATTCAACTCTGAGTCAATGAAAGTGAAGCAAAGACTGAAAGAGCTGCGTCTTCCGAACAAGACCCAGCCAGAGAAAAAGCACCACAGGCGCAAAGATGCAAGCTGATGCCAGTGCCATAGAGACTTGCCACTTGCGCGAGTTCCCCCAGCGCAACAGACGGTGCTGAGGATGAAGATACTGAGTTCACCTGGGCCGATTGCCGGCCTAGTACAATTCGCCAATGACCGGCCGACAAAGGACGGAAGCCTAAGCGGGAGATAGAAGAGCAGCTCTCGCGCACTTGTTTATATGTCATCGTCCAGGGCTGACTTAGACAGGGAATTTAGCTTAGTGAACTCTTTGAATTGAACAGATAGCTGTTGTAATTGCATTTGCTATGTGCTGTGAAGTTTACCTACTATTATTTCCACTTAGCCATTGAGGGCTATCGGCCGGAGTGGCCGTGCGGTTCTAGGCGCTACAGTCTGGAGCCGAGCGACCGCTACGGTCGCAGGTTCGAATACTGCCTCGGGCATGGATGTGTGTGATGTCCTTAGGTTAGTTAGGTTTAATTAGTTCTAAGTTCTAGGCGACTGATGACCTCAGAAGTTAAGTCGCATAGTGCTCAGAGCCATTTGAACCATTTGAATCATTGAGGGCATTTTTTGTGTTGCAGATTTATATTTCAACTAGTCGCAAAGATTGTGTGACTTCGTTACTAATTTGTTGAAGTGTTGTGGAACCTTCGTTCTCCTGTCACTGGGGTACAGCTGTGTAATAGTGGCAGGGTGAAATTGTCTTAGCGGTGTACTGCACCAGAAGCCGTTTCACGATCCCACAAACTCGGCCTACCATAACTACAGTGGCAACTCGGCCTCCACAGCAGTAGCGACGAGGCGTTTACAAAACAGGCGACGAGGGATTTCAAAAGAAACAATGGGACATACCTGCGACATGAAGTTACGAAGGAGGTATGCGACCATGTTGATAAATAGGCGCAGTCTGCCAAATGCTGAATAGATTGCTGATGAAAAACCCATAGACTGGATACAAGTTGACTTCGTTATTCCAATGTTACGCGTTTCGGACATTCATCAGATATCTTGGAACATAATATTATATCAGACTGAATAATACGACCCGACAAAGTTGTTATACCCTTAACTTATATTAGAACACAACAACACCATTGCTTTCAATGGTAAAATTTTCCAAACAGGAATTTTTAACTTTAAAATAGGATTTAAGCCAAATGAAATAGGTGCTTGAAATGAAATTGTAACATTCGTTGTAATTTACTGCTTATGTATTAAATCGAAACCACATTTCCCACAGTTTGAATTAAGAATATGGCTGTCCTACACAGGTTCGAATCCTGCCTCGGGCATGGATGTGTGTGATGTCCTTAGGTTAGTTAGGTTTAAGTAGTTCTAAATTCTAGGGGACTGATGACCACAGATGTTAAGCCCCATAGTGCTCAGAGCCATTTGAATCATTTTAATATGATCTAATATTTGCAACACCTAATAATGTCGGGAAAATTCCTGCATCGATGGCAACGATAAAATGGGGTCAACTTTTGTTTGTGCTAAGTGCTAGTTGTTGCTTGTTCCCATCAACTTACCAGTGTGTGCACAAATACCAAATGTCGTAAAGAGTGCACTTGCACTTCCCTCTATCACTGGCAGCAGAGTATTTTTCTTCATCTGCGGTATACCTCTTACTGGATAAAAGACATGCCCAAAACGGAAACCAGCAAGCCACAACTGCCATTCCATGAGGGCTTTTCGTGTTGATTCTGAGCGGCGAAGTGTCTGAAATGTTTTTCTCGATCATCTGTAAGACAACAGCGTGATTTAAACACATGGCGTCGTGGCTCTGACTTCCACCACGGAGGTGCCAAAATAGGGGGTGGAATGTGGGTAAGAGGGGAGGGGTTGCCACGACCTGCCCACCGTGTGATGCGTCCACGAAGGCGTTGAGCACAGTCGTGGTGAACTTTTATTCCAGTGTAACTTCAGTAACACACATTACACCTTACATGAACTTCCGATTTCAACCCGTTTCTTTTTCTTTATTTTTTTCTTTTTTTTTCCATTTGATCAAATGGTTCAAATGGCTCTAATCACTATTGGACTTAACATCTGAGGTCATCAGTCCCCTAGACTTAGAACTACTTAAACCTAACTAACCTAAGGAAATCAAACACATCCATGCCCGAGGCAGGATTCGAACCTGCGACCGTAGCAGCAGCGCGGTTCCGGACTGAAGCACCTAGAACCGCTCGGCCACAGCAGTCGGCTCCATTTGATCACACATTGCTGCTGGAAACGTCACCGAACCCGAGGATGACATCGCAGGACGCCACGCTTTTTCACCAGCACAGTGGAGTGTTGTAGGCGTCTTTGAGAAAAAATTTTAACTTCCATGTTATACTGGGAAACAATTACAGGTTTTTGAAGAAGAAATTGTGTAATTGTGTCGAACAGTGTACTTCTATCGAGAACATGGCACTCAGATGTGTGGTGTTCATGTGATTTAGTCTGCGTCAGCAAAAGTGTGCGTTTATTTGTGTATCTGGATGCGTGGGTCGATGTCTGAGATGTGGGTTGAAGTGTGTGAAAGAGATAGGGATTTGTGAAAGCAGGTAAGTAAGTAGCGTCCTCCTAGCTCCTGCCCCGATGTGAAAAACCTACTGAGCTGACAGCAACACTTCCGAAAACGATGAAAACAGAGCTACGAAAAACGAAAATGACAAATATATATTTTGTGGAAAATGACTCTGAAACCCAGACGTCTCGTACAATTTCGCATAAATTGCGAAGGAAGATAAAAGGTGAAAATCGCAGTAATTTGTGCAGTACATCTGCTCTGGACACGTAATTTACCACACAGAACGCAACCTCGATAGACCGAACAAATGAGACCTTTGAGCCAAAATACCGGAAAACATCAAAATGCCAAGAATAACAAACATTACGAAACATTCCATCAGCATGATTCGAGCGCGGCATCTTCTAACTGCGAACTACGTGTGATGAAATGCCTCTCACTTTATTTGAATGCAAGTGAGGTACTTAGTGAAAAAGCAAATTTATTGAATTTCCTATCATAAGCAGGTGCACATCGTTTGTCGGGCGCTAGAAGTTATCAGCCAGAAAAAATTGAATTACGAAGGCAAAGTAACACTTACGACCAGCATCTTCTGCGGGTCAAGGAGGACGGATGGTCAAACAGCTAGTGAATTGCCATGCGAATGATGCCACGTGTAGCACTTTCTGGGAGCCGGCAGCCGGTAATTGCAATAACGGAAGTTCTAAAATACGATTATCAACTTTAGCGCTTTTGTATGCATAAGTTCATTTGTTGGCCGACGGAGAATTTTCATCACAACTGACACGTGTTTCATCACTCATCTCCAAGGGAATAGTGTGGAGAGCCGAACTTTTGTTAGCAAGCAAATGCAGTTTAGCAAACTGGACCAGTTTCCTAAAAACAAAGATAAATAGTCTACGAGCAACTGTGTTCAAATTAGATTTATTTCAAGCCTGTTCTGAGTAGCAATCACTGATCCGCATTAAACGTTTCGGTTCAAACTTTGTTCTTACTACGTGCTGTTAGACGTCGACGAGGCTAATAGCCCTACGGCACATAAAATGTGTAAGACAGTGATTTCAAAAGAGTGTATAAGTTGCCAGTTATGAAATTAGGAACCATCTAATTCAGATGTAATTCCGGTTGTGACACTGAACATGGAATTAATAACTACTGAAAAATTGTGTTTAGAGCATTCCTAATTTTATATTTGTGGTACCTATAAGATTCTTAGCAATAATACTGGAAACAAAACAAGCTTGTTATGAACCAACAATGGATTGCACATTTAACTAAAGAAATCGGGCATCTCAGATACCAATGGGTCAAAAATCTCATTCACGCGAGCATTCAGGGAAATTAAAACATAAAACCTCAGTTGAAATGGAACTTTTAGACTTAAAAATGAATAGTGGTGATCAAGATAAAGTTGATGAATTACCAGCAGCAGTTTCTGCTGATCCTGTTCCTGCAGTAACATTCGTTGTTGTTGTGGTCTTCAGTCCTGAGACTGGTTTGATGCAGCTCTCCATGCTACTCTATACTGTGCAAGCTTCTTCATCTCCCAGTACCTACTGCAGCCTACATCCTTCAGAATCTGCGTAGTGTAGTCATCTCTTGGTCTCCCTCTACGATTTTTACCCTCAACGCTGCCCTCCAATACTAAATTGGTGGCCCCTCGATGCCTCAGAACATGTCCTACCAACCGATCCCTTCTTCTAGTCAAGTTGTGCCACAAGCTCCTCGTCTCCCCAATTCTATTCAATACCACCTCATTAGTTATGTGATCTACCCATCTAATCTTCAGCATTCTTCTGTAGCACCACCTTTCGAAAGCTTCTATTCTCTTCTTGTCTAAACTATTTATCGTCCATGTTTCACTTCCATACATGGCTACACTCCATACAAATACTTTCAGAAACGACTTCCTGACACTTAAATCAATACTCGATGTTAACAAATTTCTCTTCTTCAGAAACGCTTTCCTTGCCATTGCCAGTCTACATTTTATATTCTCTCTGCTTCGACCATCATCAGTTATTTTGCTCCCCAGATAGCAAAACTCCTTTAATAATTTAAGTGTCTCATTTCCTAATCTAATTCCCTCAGCATCGCCCGACTTAATTCGACTACATTCCATTAGCCTCGTTTTGCTTTTGTTGATGTTCATCTTATACCCTCC
Organism: Schistocerca serialis cubense; assembly: GCF_023864345.2. Taxonomy (NCBI): domain Eukaryota; kingdom Metazoa; phylum Arthropoda; class Insecta; order Orthoptera; family Acrididae; genus Schistocerca; species Schistocerca serialis. Next base: position 754,678,598 of record NC_064639.1, on the reverse strand, counting down.
TTTCAAAACACTGTCCATTGTGTTCAACTGCTCTTCCAAGTCCTTTATCTGTCTCTGACAGAATTACAATGTCAATCGGCGAACCTTAAAGTTTTTATTGCTTCTCCATGGATTTTGAGACCTACTCCAAACTTTTCTTTTGTTTCCGTTATTGCTTGCTCAATATACAGGTTGAATAACATCGGGGATAGGCTACAACACTGTCTCACTCCCTGCCCAACCACTGCTTCCCTTTCATACCTCTCTACTCTTATAACTGCCATCTGCGTTCTGTAAAAATTGTAAATAGCCTTTAGCTCCCTGTATTTTACCCCTGCCATCTTCAGAATTTGAAAGAGAGTATTCCAATCAACATTGTCAAAAGATTACTCTAAGTCTACAAATGCTAGAAACGTAGATTTGCCTTTCCTTAATCTTTCTTCTAAGAAAAGTCTTAGGGTCAGTATTGCCTCACATGTTCGAACATTTCTACGGAATCCAAACTGATCTGCCCCGAGGTCGACTTATATCAGTTTTTCCATTGGTCTGTAAAGGATTCGCGTTAGTGTTTTGCAGCTGTGACTTATTAAACTGATAGTTCGGTAATTTTCACATCTGTCAACACCTGCTTTCTTTGGGATTGGAATTATTATATTCTTCTTGAAGTCTGAGGGTATTTCGCCTGTCTCATACATCTTGCTCACCAGATGGTAGAGTTTTGTCAGGACTGGCTCTCCCTAGGCTGTCAGTAGTTCTAATGGAATGTTGTCTACTCCGGGGGCCTTCTTTCGACTCTGGTCTTTCAGTGCTCTGTCAAACCCTTCACGCAGTATCATATCTCCCATTTCATCGTCATCTACATTCTCTTCCATTTCCATAATATTATCGTCAAGTACATCGCCCTTGTAGAGACCCTCTATATACTCCCTCCACCTTTCTGCTTTCCCTTCTTTGCTTAGAACTGGGTTTCCATCAAAACTCTTGATATTCATGCAAGTGGTTCTCCTTTCTCCAGTATCTACCCTACCCATAGTGAGATATGCCTCTACATCCTTACTTTTGTCCTCTAGCCATCCCTGCTTAGCCATTTTGCAGTTCCTGTCGATATCATTTTTGAGACCTTTGTATTCCTTTTTGCCTGCTTCACTTACTGCATTTTTATGTTTTCTCCTTTCATCAATTAAATTCAATATTTCTTCTGTTACCCAAGGGTTTCTACTAGCCCTCCTCTTTTTACCCACTTGATCCTCTGCTGCCTTCACTATTTCATCCCTCAAAGCTACCCATTCTTCTTCTACTGTATTTCTTTCCCCAATTCCTGTCAATTGTTCCCTTATGCTCTCCCTGAAACTCTGTACAACCTCTGGTTCTTTCAGTTTGTCCAGGTCCCATCTCCTTAAATTCCCACCTTTTTGCAGTTTCTTCAGTTTTATTCTACGGTTCATAACCAATGGATTGTGGTCAGAGTCCACATCTGCCCCTGGAAATGTCTTACAATTTAAAACCTGGTTCCTAAATCTCTGTCTTACCATTATATAATCTATCTGATACCTTTTAGTACCTCCAGAGTTCTTCCATGTATACAACCTTCTTTCATGATGCTTGAACCAAGTGTTAGCTATGATTAAGTTATGCTCTGTGCAAAATTCTACCAGGCGGCTTCCTCTTTCATTTCTTAGCCCCAATTCATATTCACCTACTATGTTTCCTTTTCTCCCTTTTCCTACTCTCGAATTCCAGTCACCCATGACTATTAAATTTTCGTCTCCGTTCACTACCTGAATAATTTCTTTTATTTCATCATACATTTCATCAATTTCTTCGTCATCTGCTGAGCTAGTTGGCATATAAACTTGTACTACTGTAGTAGGCGTGGGCTTCGTATCTATCTTGGCCACAATAATGCGTTCACTATGCTGTTTGTAGTAGCTTACCCGTACTGCTATTTTCTTATTCATTATTAAACCTACCCCAGCTTTATGCCTGTTTGATTTTGTATTTATAACCCTGTATTCACCTGACGAAAAGTCGTGTTCCTCCTGCCAGCGAACTTCACTAATTACCACTATATCTAACTTTAACCTATCCAGTTCCCTTTTTAAATTTTCTAACCTACCTGCCCGATTAAGGGATCTGACATTCCACGCTCCGATCCGTAGAACGCCAGTTTTCTTTCTCCTGATAACGAGTAGTCCCGCCCGGAGATCCGAATGGGGGACTATTTTACCTCCGGAATATTTTACCCAAGAGGACGTCATCTTCATTTAACCATACACTAAAGCTGCATGCCCTCGGGAAAAATTATGGCTGTAGTTTCGCCTTGCTTTCAGCCGTTCGCAGTACCAGCACAGCAAGGCCGTTTTCGGTTAGTGTTACAAGGCCAGATCAGTCAATCATCCAGACTGTTGCCCCTGCAACTACTGAAAAGGCTGCTGCCCCTCTTCAGGAACCACACGTTTGTCTGGCCTCTCAACAGATACCCCTCCGTTGTGGTTGCACCTACGGTACGGCTATCTGTATCGTTGAGGCACGCAAGCCTCCCCACCAACGGCAAGGTCCATAGTTCATAATTCATAATTAACCATTAAAAGAATAAGTCGTGGTACCTATAGGTCATTCGAAGTGAGAGGAGAAACAAGAAACCGCCAAAGTTTTTTCTGCCAACGCCTGTAGATGCTGTTAGCCACAAGAGATGGAGCCGGGGCACGATACATTGATGACACCACGTCATGTATGACACAAAGAAATGATAAATACAACAGCTGAGAGAAGATGACACTATTTAGAAAAGAGACGAATTTAAAATATTGAAAATAAAGGGAGACACTTTTATCAAGGAATATACTGAACTGCTGTGAGGTCATCTCTGATATGAGATCCATCGCTTTTCTGAAAAGCCGTAAGACATAGAAAATATGCTGAGGTGGCGAAAGTCATGGGATACCTCCTAATATAGTGTCGGACCTCCTTTTCCACCGGAGTTGTGTAGCAACTCGACGTAGCATGGACTAAACAAGCCGCTGGAAGCCCCTGCAGAAATATTGAGCCATGTTGGCTCTACAGAAATCCATAATTGAGGAAGTGTTGCCGGTGCAGTATGTTGTGCACTAACTGACCTCTCGTTTATGTCCCATAAACATTCGATGGAGTTCATCTCGGGCGAACTGGGTGGCCAAATCTTTCACTCGAATCGTCCAGAATGTTCCTCAAACCAGTATCAAGCAGTTGTGGTTAGCGGCGCGGCGCGTTTTCATCCATAAAACTTCCACGTTATTTGGGAACAGAAGTCCACGATTGTCTGCAAATGGTCTCCAAGTAGCCGAACATAACGGTTTCTAGTTAATGATCGGTTCAGTTGGACCGGAGGACCCAGTCAACACAGCCCTCACCATTTTGGAACTACCAACGACCTGACAGTGCCTTGTTGACAATTCGGGTCCATGGTTCCGTGAGGTCTGCACCACACTTGAACCCTACCAGGAGCCCTTACCAACTGAAACAGGGACTCATTTGACCAGACCACGGTTTGCCAGTTGTCTAAGGTCCAACCAATATGGTCACGAGACGAGGATAGGCGCTGCAGGTGACGTCGTGCTGTTGGCACAGGCATCGCGTCGGTCGTCTGCTGCCATAGCCCATTAACGCCAAATTTCGCCTCAATGTTCTGACGGATACCTTCGTCGTACATCCCACATTTATTTCTGCGGTTACTTCACGTAGTGTTGCTTGTCTGTTAGTACTGATAACTATACGCCAACGTCGCTACACTCGCCATTAAGTGAATGCGCCGGCCACTAAGTTGTCTGTGGTATTCTCTGCACGCTCTTTACATTGAATTCCCTAACGGTTTTCGAAATAGAATATCCCAATTTTCTAGCCCCAACTAATATTCCGCATCCAAAGTCTTTTAATTCCCGTCGTGTGGCTATACACACTTCGAAAACCTTTATACGTGAAGCACGAGATCACAAATGACAGCCTCACCAACGAACTGCCATTTTATGCTTCGTGTATGCGTTACTACCGCCATCAGCACATGACCAAATCGCTGTACCATGACTTTTGTCACCTCAGTGTAATGCGAAGCTTTACGGTAGTATACCAAATACAATCGCAACACTCACTGCTGTAAAAGACGCTGCAATTTGAAAGCTGAAGTGACACTAGTAATTCCGAAAAAGCAGGGAGTCCCTAAATGTCATACAAGCCGCACGAAATTTAAGAAACCGTCATTATGTTCTGATATTCCAAATGTTAGTCTAAAATTAAATTAACTGTAATGATAACTAAGGCTGATGAAAGGAATAAAGAAACCTAGAGGTACTCAAAAAGTTTTGCATCACCCCAGTTCCCAGAACTCCTGAAGATGGACGTTGACTGTGGATATTGTATCACAGACACAGTCCCTTTGGCTGTTCAGATATGCCACTGTACCCGCCCAAAGAGGTAAACAATCATGCATGAGCAGCGCTTATTAGACGGAGGGGGTCCGACAGCCGATCAGTTCCTGTGCATTCCATCAGGGACGTACTCGACTCTTGTTGTCTGTAGTTCAACCATGCCCAGACAGTCAATACCGCGGTTCGATCTCGTCCGCATTGTTACTTTGTGCCAGGAAGGGCTCTCAACAAGGGAAGTGTCCAGGCGTCTCGGATTTGAGCAAATCGATGTTCGGACATGGAGGACATACAGAGACACAGGAACTGTCGATGACATACCTCGATCACGCCGCCCAAGAACTACTACTATAGTGGATGACCGCTACCTCCGGATTATGGCTTGGAAGCACCCTGATAGCAACCCAATATTGAATGATGCTTTTCGTGCAGCCATAGGACGTCGTGTTACGACTCAAACTGTGCGCAATGGGCTGCATGATACCAACTACACTCCCGACGTCCACGGCGAGGTCCATCTCTGCAATCACGACACCATGCAGCGCAGTACAGATAGGCCAAACACATTGCCGAATGGACTGCTCAGGATTGGGAACACGTTCTCTTCACCGATGAGTGTCGCATATGCCTTCAACCAGACGATAGTCGGAGACGTGTCTGGAGGCAACCCTGTCAGGCTGAAAGCCTTAGACACACTGTCCAGCGAGTGCAGCAAGGTAGAGGTTCCCTAATGTTTTGGGGTGGCATTATGTGTACGATATGTGAATGCCATCCTCCGACCGATAGTGCAACCATATCGGCAGCATATTGGCGATGCATTCATCTTCATGGACGAGAATTCGCGCCTCCATCGTACACATCTTGTGAATGATTTCCTTCGAGATAAAGACATCGCTCGATTAGAGTGGCCAGCATGTTCTACAGGCATGAACCCTATCGAACATGCCTGGATTATAAGGAAAAGGGCTGTTTATGGACGACATGATCCACCAACCACTCTGAGGGGTCTACACCGAACCGCCGTTGAGGAGTGGGACAATGTGGACCAACAGTGCCTTGATGAACTTGTGAATAGTATACCATGACGAATACAGGCATGCATCAATGTAAGGGGAGCTGCAACTGGGTATTAGAGGTACCGATGTGTACAGCAGTCTGGACCACAAACTCTTAAGGTCTCTCTGTATGGTGGTACAACATGCAATGTATGGTTTTCATGAGCAGTGAAAATGGCGGAAATGATGTTGATCGCTTTTCCAATTTTCTGTACAGGTTCCGGAACTCTTGGAACCGAAGTGATGCAATTCTTTGATGTGTATATTATGGCAATTGTATTTCATTTAAATGCACATAGTGTGTCAGCGAGTCTCAACAAAGTGGTATGTCACTGAAACGTCTCACACAACGCACTGTGGTCAAATGAAACTTCAACTGAAAGCAATATTTAGGAGGTGTAGTACAAGCAAAACTTGGTGTCGTAATAAAAGCTTGTTAGAGAGAGAGGTGCAGAAATTATTAATTTTGAAGTAATGCACGTGCAGCATGTTGAACCACCGATAAAAACATATATAATGAAGTGTAAACACAGTCATAAATGAATGAAATTTAAGCAGAAAGGTGCTACTTGAATACCTTAAGTGGTTTAGGTACAAGGCGATAGTCAGGTCATACCTACAATTTACAAAAACAAAAAAAAAACAAAAAAAAAACTTCCTGGCAGATTAAAACTCGGGACATTCGCCTTTCGCAGGCAAGTGCTCTACCACCTGAGCTACCCATTTACGACTCAAGCCCCGTCCCCAAAGCTTCACTTCTGCCAGTATCTCGTCTCCTACCTTCCAAACTTCACAGAAGCTCTCCCGCGATCCTTGCAGAAATAGCACCAGGATATGGCTAAGTCATGTCTCCGCAACATAGTTCCTTCCAGGAGTGCTTGTTGTGCAAAGTTCGCAGGAGAGTTTCTGCGAAGTTTGCAAGGTAGGAGACGAGGTACTGGCAGAAGTGAAGCTTTGGGGACGGGGCTTGAGTCGTAAATGGGTAGCTCAGATGGTAGAGCACTTGCCCGCGAAAGGCGAAGGTCTCGAGTTCGAGTCTCGGTCTGGCACACAGTTTTAAACTGCCAGGAAGTTTCATATCAGAGCACAATCCACTGATGAGTGAAAATATGATTCTGGTAATTTACAAATATACCGTGCTAGACAGAAAAAAGGGCGATAAAAATGCCACATTGTGATCACAAGCGCAAAGGATCGAATGTTCAATTTTGATGTTTCTGTATTCTTACAATCAACTGCACCCTGGTCCAACAGATGCTGCCTAATGCTCAACCTGCAATGACGAGGAGTGCGGAGCTCCGTTCTGCAGCTGAGTGGTTAAAAGTGGTGCTGAACGAGATATTGTGTTCCTTTTGAAGCCACCGAACGTGTGAGTACTTTATCCTTCTTGTTCATCCACCTTTGTGTGTCGGCTGTGGAGTGGAGGTACCGCAAATCATGTCTATGGATTCGATCATGTAAAATACTTTTAGGTTCGCCTTTGACAAATATACACGGCATGTACAACCTACAGCGTTGGAATTTACATGTCTGGCTGAATGATAATTCCGTATTTCTGGTGATACTCCGTACAAGGAAGAAAGCAACTTAGTCTGGCCAGAGGACTTTGAATAAAGGATGTGAGCATGCAATCGTATTAAATAGCGACTGTAAACATTCAATGAGACGTAAAATTACAATGCTTAACCAGTTATTTATATTCCCCATATATAGACGTATTACACAAGAAGTGACCACGCCAAAGACTTGAGAAATAACAGAATTTTATGCGATACTCGATATAGGTGAAGACTCTAGAACGGCGATTCTATACAAGAAGCGTTTACAGTGTACAGATCAAGCGTGCCTAGAGTCATGAAGTGGCGATAATGCCCTGATAGAGGATATGCTTCTCCTAAATATAGACGCTCCAGCGGGTACAAACAGTAGTAGACTGAATCGCAGTACTTCTTACTAATACATATTGAAATTTTTTACTAGCAGGAGACAGCAGTTGCGTAGATCGGGACCTGAACTATAACTTCTGTCCAGAGTCTAAACTTTTAACGCACGGTGTAGACCTCAAAGATACCTGGATCCATCTACACCCTAAAGTATACGCTAAACTTAAGTCAGTAGCCAGTCCGCCAATAGACTAGTTAGAATCAATACCTCCAACGATATGTTAAATAATCCACAAGATTGTGAGATATGGCAGCTGAACTTTACTCACCATGGCGTTTGCCATATGACCTTGAACGCACACAAGCCAGAAACCTTTTCTAAGTCGTTTCGTGTAGCAAGTGACCGCGTCGCTACCAGACGACGAAAAATAAAGAAATGTTCCGTCCAGTTCGCACAAATAAGAGCACAAGTTCACGAAACATCACCTGTGTTATAATAGAAACAGAAAGGGGATAAACAAAAGTTGATTATAAAGCTCTTAGACTGTGGTGGAAACGAAAATATTCGACACAGCACAATCATCGAGATATTATAAAGATCTTGACTCAGAACCGAATTCAAGAAAGAAATTGGTAGGTAACTTTTCGAGTAACATAACATCGTGAATTGCTCCAAGTAATAACAAAGAGCTAATCGATAGGATAACAAATGAGGACGTATCACCATAGACGCTCCCAAGAGGAAAGCTAATGGATTAAACTGATTGTCCATAGAATTTTACGAATAGTTTTGGGATTTCATACGAGCGGACACACCGGAAACTACGATGAACTCTTAGCAAATAACGTTTTCCACTCACAGTTTACTGAAGGAATGTTGGTTCTACACAGAGTAATAGGATGTCAAATTCCCGTCATCTTACGTGGCTCAAAATCGACTTCAAAATCCTAAAGCGCGTTAAAAACAACAGGATAAAACAAAGACTCCCCGCTGCGTGATCAACTGTATAATTGATAAATCTTTTAGCCGGTTATTGAGATAATGCACATTTGACATGGATATGGAAGATGGGATTAGCAAAAGCTTTTCGGCATTCTAATAAAGACGTTTACAGGGTTAGTCACCAGTCCTTGGTTCAAACTGTGGAGAAAATTGGTTTTAGTGAACCAGTAAGCAATCTGATAAAGAAATACGTAAGTGGCGTTGGATCGAGTCTGAAGAGTAATGGGCCACTAATAGCTACAGTGCTGATTAAACAAAGACTACGACAGGGATGCCCCCTTTGAATTTCGCTGTTTGTCGTAACAATGGAACATTTGTAGCATAAATTCCATAGTTCGCTACGAGCCCTTCAGATACTTAATACAAAAACAGTTTGCTAAGCTTTGACATGAGTGTAATCTTCAACTTCGGAGGAGAGACACACCGTTAGACGAAGAAAAAAAACGTTTCCAGATGAAACCGGAGCAAAACTCTATCTCAAAGAATCGAAATCAATGATCCCTTGTTTCCAAATCGAATACGTCAAGACAACCTGGTTGCAGCGCACTTAGGGATTATGTTGACGCAGAACTCGAAGGATATGATCAAACGAGGTGGGAAATGCAAATTATCCCACTATGGCGTACGACCGGAGTGCGCACTATGAGGGAGTTTAATCAGATATCTTTCTCCATAAATATGTATTTAGTAGAATATTCTACATGAGTGGTACGGCATGTACGAATATATTTTCATATCCTCTTTTATTAATATTTGTACAACACGTTTCCCGACATCCCTTACGAGTGGGACGACCTGTATTACTTAGCTCAAGAAGAATGGGATTCATTCCCTCCCTTAAGAACTGAGTGATAGGCTTTACTTCACCGAATCATAATATCTCTATCAATCTTTGTTTCTTATCTATATCTTTATTAAACCGGCAAGATCGATAAGTCATAGGCTATCATGCATGGTTATGCAACGAAGCTATGTTGTCTCAAATAATGTATTTAAGAAAATGGATGACAAGAAACTCCTCATTAATTCATGTATTATCCATTTATCGTCAAAGAAGATTTTTGATTTGGAGAGGCACAGTTAATCTATTTATTTCGATTCATGAAGTCGACTTTTAGGAAGCTACCTTTTGAAACAAAAACGAAAAAAGTGGCTTATAAATCAAATAATAGCACTTCTTTTAAGAAGAAGATTTGGTTATATGAAAAAGTAGTTATTAGTTAATTTTAGAGAAAACGAATTCAGTTAATTAACGAAGAGACGAAATAGCTTAGGGAAGGTAACCGTAAAAAAGGTTAGTGCCTTTCATCAGAAATCAAAACGTACTGAGTTCCGTATCTAAAACTAGTCACTGCTTAAATTATAAATAAAAATCATCAAGTTTGGCGTCCGAATATTAACGGTATGAGGGATCGACGTCGCTCTCTCAACGGCCCCGTCAGACGACGGAGGACCGGACAGAAGACCATGGCCTCTTCGCGCCATTACGATGGCTGATAAGCCATAAATGGCGGAAGAATCAGCAATGGTCAACGGCATTTGGATGCAGAAGACAATAGAAAACCCTGCATTAAAAAACTACAATGTGTATCCACAAGATACGTGACATGAAGCTTACGAGACGCCACGATGATCCCTCCATTGGCAAATTACACCGGGTTGCCCCCCTCCCCGAATTCAGTTCTGCGGGAGTTGAGTACCAAACGACGGAAGGGACCATAAGAAAAAGGTTGAACAACCAACGAAAGGACTAGATTCTGCGAGTCGAAGAGTGGGATGGCAGAAGTCTGATTGTGGCAGGGAAGCCAGAAAATCTGAAAAGGAAATGCAAACGTCAAGGTAGATTTAGTGGGGCTGAGTGAAGTGAAATGGAAGGAAGGTAAGAATATTCGGTCAGACGAAAATCAGGCAATATCAACAGAAACAGAAATGATGTAACGGGAGTTTTTGGTTTGATATGAATAGGATGGCAGTACAGAAAATAAGTAGTGTGAACGGATTCTGTCTTAGTGTTATCCTTATCGGGGTACACTGTAACAGAAAGTTCACTTTCGCTTGTGAAAATCACATTTCGCACGAATGTTTAGAAGCGAATAGCATTATCCTGATTTCGTCCATGATTCAACGTAACGACACAGGTTTTATAACACTGGTGATCTATGTCCGTATCTACATGACTACTCTGAAATTCATAATCAATTGCTTGGCAAAGGGTTCATCGAACCACCTTCAAACTGTTTCTCTACCGTTCCGCTCTCGAATAGCGCGCGGGAGAAACGAACAGTGAAATCTTTCCCCGGGAGCTCTGATTTCTCTTCTTTTATTATGATGATAATTTCTCCCTATGTAGGTGGGCGCAAACAGAATATTTTCGCGTTCGGAGGTGACTGAAATTTCATGAGAACGAAAAACGCCTTTCTTTTAAAGATTGGCACCCCAATTCGCGTGTCATATCCATGGCACTCTCTCCCCTATTTCACGATAAAACAAAACTAGCTGCTCTTCATCGTACCTTTTAGATGTTCTCCGTCAATTCCCTCTCGTGCGGAGCCAATACCGCGTAGTAATATTCAAAAGAGGGTGAACAAATATAGTGTAGGCAGTCTTTTTAGTAGGCCTGCTGGATTTTCTAAGTACTCTGCCAATAAATCGCAGTCTTTGGTTCACTTTCTCCATAGTATTATCTATTCCTAACTGAAGATATTCATATTTGTAATCCATAAGTATGTAGTTAAACTGATTTGTGTGATATATCGTGTAACCGAAATTTTGCGGATTCCTTTTAGTTCTCACGTGGATGATTTCACACTTTTCATTTTTTACGGTCAGCTGCTCGCCACTTTTACAATTGGTTTTGATCATTTGTTACCTTTAAGGACGGTGTCCGCCCCGAAAGCTGAGTGGTCAGCGCTGCGGGTCTGTCACGACAGGGGGCTTGGGTTCGATTCCCGGCTGGGTCGGAGATTTTCTCCGCTCAGGGACTGGGTGTTGTGTTGTCCTCATTATCATTTCATCATCATCAGTGGAAGGCAACGGGAGACCAGCAATGGAATAACTTCCCTAGACACTCATGCGGTGGACCTCTCTGACGAGGTTTCCCCCATGACAAGACCTGCCGTAAGGCAGAACACAAAGTTAAAGTTTAAGGACGGTAAGTGACAGCATCATCTGCAAACAGTCTACGAGTACTGCTCAGGTTGTGTCATAAATCATTTATGTAGACCGGGGACAGTAGAGGACCTATAACACTTCCTTGGCGAAAGCCAGATAACACTTGTGTTTGACTCACTTTTCGTCGAATACTACGAACTCTGATCCTCTCTGAAAGGAAATCACTAATCCAGACGCACAACTGGGACTATATTCCGTAGACGTGTAGCCTGATTACAGTTCGCTCGTGAGGGACGGCGTCAAAAGCCTTCTAGCAATCTAAAAATATGGAATCAGTTTGACATCCCCTGTCGATGACACTCATTCGTGAGAACAAAGAGCTTGTTGTGCTTCACAGGAACGATATTTTCTGAATCCGTATTGGCTATTTGTAAATAAATTATTTTCTTCGAAGTATTTCATAATGTGAAAACACAGTAAATGTTCCAAAAACCTACTGGAAAACGACGTCTGTAATTCAGTGGATTACCCGTTTTTCCGTTCATGGGTACTCATGTGGCCCGTGCAACTTTCCATTACCTAGGTACGGGTCATTCGACGAGCGAGCGTTGGTATATGATTGCTAAGCATGGAGCTACTGTATTAGCATACTCTGAAAGAAACGTAATTAGTACACAACCTGAACAGGACGCCTTACCTTTATTAGGAGAGTTAAGCTACCTCGATACACCTAGTATGTATATTTATAAGTTACTGATGTTGGCAGTTGTTATTGAGTCGAATTCTTGAATATTTACTTCATCGTCTTTATTGAAGGACTTTCGAATCGTTCTATTTACTAACTCTGCCTTAGTGGCACTGTCATCTGTAACGTTACCTTTGCTACCGCGTAGTGAAGGTACTGATTGTGTCTTGCCGCTGGGGCATTTTACATACGACTTTATATCTATGATGTCATGATTTACCTCAAAATGCTGTCACATAGTATACTTAATAATGTGCTGTGTGTGCTATTTTTATTAAATATGCAGTGCAATAGCAGGAAAAACTGAATTTGAGAGAATGAAATTCAGGCCTAAATAATTATCACTAGACTCAAATAGGAGTGGAATGGACTGAGACGAATATGTACGAGGAGCGCTTGAAAAGTCCGTCCAAACATAAAAAAAACTACTTACGTGTTTGGGGTAAACCTTTTTTATTTTTCGACATAGTCTCCTTTTAGACTTGTACACTTCGTCCAACGCTGTTCTAATTTGTTGATTCCTTCCGAATAATAGGAATTGTACAAGTCTGCAAAATAGCTATCTGTTCCTGCAATCACTTCCTCATTTGAATAAAATCTTTCTCCCGCCAGCCATTTCTTCAAATTGGGGAACAAATAGTAGTCCGATGGAGCCACGTCTGGAGAATATGGGTGATGTGAAACGAGTTGGAATCCTGTTTCCATTAATTTTGCGACCACCACTGCTGAGGTGCGTGCTGGTGCACTTCGTGATGGAAAAGGACATTTTTATGGTCCAATCGCCGGCGTTTTTCTTGCAGCTCGGTTTTCAAACGGTCCAATAGCGATGAATAATATGCACCTGTAATAGTTTTACCCCTTTCCAGATCTTCGATGAGGATTATCCCTTGCGAATCCCAAAAGACATTCGCCATAATCTTTCCGGCCGAAGGAATGGTCTTCGCCTTTTTTGGTGCAGATTTTCCCTTGGTAACCCATTGTTTAGATTGTTATTTGGTATCAGGAGTATAGTAACGTATCCATGTTTCATTCACAGTGACGTAACGATCCTTAAAGTCCTGCAGGTTCTTCCTGAACAGCTGCAAACCATCCTTGGAGCACTTCACACGAATCCGTTTTTAGTCAAGCGTGAGCAATCGCGGAACCCATCTTGCGGATAACTTTCTCATATCCAAATGTTTATGCAAAATATTATGTACCCGTTCATACGAGATTCCACAGCACTAGAAATCTCACGCACCTTAACTCTTCTGAATCCATCACCATATCATGGATTTTATCAATGATTTCTGGAGTCATAACCTCCACAGGGCGCCCAGAAAGTTCAGCATCACTTGCGCCCAGATGGCCGCTCCGGAAATTTTGAAACCACTTATAAACTGTTCTAATCGAAGGTGCAGAATTACCGTAATGTTTATCAAGCTTCTCGTTAGTCTCCTGAGGCGTTTTGCCTTACATAAAGTAATGTTTAATCACCACACGAAATTCTTTTTCGTCCGTTTTTTGACAGTCACTCTACTTCCTTGATTCACACTGATGTTAAACACAAAGAAGTATATCAACACGACTGAAACTTGGTGTGCTTTCTTTCCAAAGATGCTGACCTCGATACGCACCGGTGGTGCCATCTCTCTGACTTTGCACGGACTTTTCAAACGCCCCTCGTATAAGTGCTGTTCTCGTGTCTGTCAGCCAACGCACGAAACTCCAGTTGTACCATGCCACAGTCGAACCATCTGTTTTGTATGGATCGACCTCTTGGGGTACTACGTGTGCCACTAACTACAAGAAGTTACAGGTTGTACAAAGCAGATGCCTACGATGGATCACAGGAGCCCACTGGTGGATCCGAAATCATGACATTCATCGAGCCTTAAGCGAATCTTACCTCTCAGACGAGGTCAAGGAGAAGGCACGAACTTTATTTCGGAAGTTGGACATGATACGTGACAGTACACCACAACTCACCACAGTAGGTACGGTAGAACCCTTACGCAACCACAAATATACAGTACCGAAGGCGATAGTATTTGAGCCTCCGTAAATGATATCCCTACGTAATTCTCCATAATTGAAGGACATATCGTCCTTTAGCACTTCTACACACATGTTTTCAAACACATACCAAAAGCAGCGAGTTAAAGGACCCTTCTGTGTGCCCAAACTAAAGCTGAAAGAAGAATAAATAAATAAAGAGAAAATTTTTACCCCTTCCATTCCCTACAGAAGTAAAAATCAACGAAGTTGATCAGACTTCAGCACCACCACCCCAAATAAAAAAAAAAAAAAAAAAAAATCGAGTCTGATGATCGATGAGGAGGCGTCGGGGTGGCTTTCCTTCCCTTTATTTTATTCTACTGTGGCGCAGTGTGTCCAAAACTCTGTTCTACAGACTATATATTTTACCGAGAATATTTCGATTTGTTTTTAATTTGCTAGAATGAGAAGAAATGGAACAGTCCTTCACTACTGGCTGTTCACTCTACACTTCAGAAAAGAAACCCACTAAGTCTGATAGTATAATTGTATTTCAACCATTACACAGCCACAGAAGCCTATTACTATACTAATAATCAGCAGATGGCTATAAGAATAGAGCTGCTGATCTGTTAACGTGTGTCGAAACTCTGCGCGAACAACGATAAGCTGTGGTCCACAGAACCAGCGTCAAGCGGCTGGCTGCAGCGCCGGTTTACTTGACGTGCTCAAATCACGGCTATCGTGAGCCAAAATGAAGCTCTGCGATGTTAGTGTAAACAGCGCAAAAAGCACCAGGTAATGCGAATCGCTTCAGTTCACTGCATCAGGACGCACGGAGTCCCGCGTGAAAGGTCCCTGACGCCAGTTCCATTGTGTACTGGAGAGTTTAGAATTCCGGGTGTCAATACGCTTCACAACAATCGAATTCATTGAACAGAGGCTAAACAAGTTGAAAATAATTTCATTTATATTGTCATTTGCGTCAGAACATTCACATTCAATCACACACACAACAAAGAATTGCTTAATTATGCCTGATCCGGTAATGCACTGCAACTACTCAAATGAAATACCGTTTGAAAAATGTAGAAGCAGTTGCATCTAGGCGTTTCAGCATTTAATTCTTTATGTGAGTCAAATGGAAGAAAATTTATTCCCTAAATTGAGAGTTACTAAGACTCTCCTTTAAGAATAAATAGAAATCGTGTATTAGCCATCACTGTTCAGGGCTGATTGGAAGCACAAAATGCTCTGGTCAGCTACGTCAGTGTAAACTGAAACATGTGTATGACTGTCGGTTGTAGTTTAGCAATATCATCTCCCATCAGAACGATGCTTGTCTTCGTCATCGAAATTTTCTTCGACCGTTCTTGCTTCCTTCTGCAACTGCAGCACAGAAAGAACAAGACTAAGTAACTGTGTGAAATGGTCTGGAACAAAACTATTATAAATAATAATAGCAATGATTTTGCAGCTAAATATGAAGTAGCGAATATGGCGTACACGAACAGAATTGGTATCTAGGGGAAAAAAAAGGGCATGAGAGTAATGAGCGAATGACATCTGTGAGGTCGTCGAAACTACCTGGCATACTATACATAGCACCTATCGCGTCCACCTTGGTTCTTCCCTTGTTTTTTTAAATTTTGAGCTGATGTCTTGAGACAAAAAAGTCCAGTGTCATCTTACAACAGTCCAGTGGGTTACCCTCCGTGATTTATTCTGTTCGGCTGTTTAAATATTCCGGCTCAAAAGTGGCTATGTAGTACTGAAAATGTTATAGTCTTCTATTGTAAGGTTCTAGAAGGTACGCAATGACTCTTCTTGTCACCTGACTCCTTCTGTTTCAGCTAAGCCTACGTTTGTGTTTAAAGCACGTCTTCAGCTGCTCAGCCATTGCGCAAGCTCCTTTCAACAACAATTAAACGACATTTTATTTATCAACAAATGAATTTAGCACAAATTAATTTTATATTCCGGGCAACCGCAGCTGTTGAAAGGCAGGATCTTAGAAAGAACTCCGCTTACAGGTGGTAAAACTGTAGTTTATTAAAACACGACCGGTTTCGCGGCTTCAAGTCCCATCATCAGGTAAATGGAAATGCGGTGTGGCTAGGGCCTCCGGTCGGGTAGACCGTTCGCTTGGTGCAAGTCTTTCGAGTTGACGCCACTTCGGCGACTTGCATGTCGATGGAGATGAAACGACGATGATAAGGACAACACAACACCCAGTCCCTGAGCAGAGAAAATCTCCGACCCAGCCGGTAATCGAACCCGGGCCGTTAGGTATGACACTCTGTCGCGCTGACCTCTCAGCTACCAGGGGTTAGCCTACACAATAAAAAGGCAAGTACAGTGTCACCACATTTTGTGGAAATCAAAATTAGTAAAGGAATGCCTAAAACGTATTCACAATGTTAAAAGATCATAGATCATAGTCAAAATTTATTCTCGGAGAATATCGCCAATACTACGGCGAGCGAAATATAAAGAAGAAGTGCCCCATTCTTTGGTTCGCTCGCCAGGCCTATAGCATGGGCCTCGACTGACCACCATGTTTTCCAGATCTGAACAGATGCAACTCCATTTTGTGGGGTTATATTAAAGATCAGCTGTACAGCAATAATCCCAAAATCACTGTTGAGCTGAAAACAGCCATTCAGGAGTTCATCGACAGCAACGGTGTTCCGACGCTTCAGTGGGACAAGCAGAATTTCGCTATTCGTCTGCGCAGAATCATCGCCAATGATGGCAGGCATATCGAATATGTCGTAACCTAAATCCGAATATCTGTGGTGGCGTTTACGTGTTAAATAAAGTGTACGCACGCCGTAGTTCGGAATTAATTTACGTTTTTTTCATATAATTCAGTAATTGTCACCCTGTATGAAGAGTTGAAGTTAATGTGGTCGAAAAAACGCCGAAAATATTCCGTGTATAGAATCCCGACCAAGTAAATACATCTCCAGGGTGACACATATGAATTAAAAATATCGGAATTTGTAAGTAACACCAAGTGATAATTTAAGCTCATGAAACATGTGCTGCAAAAAATTGTTTCTGGCCTGACTATAGGATAACAATAGAAAACGTAACGTAGTAACATACTTGTAATTGATATATAACTCGTTTATTATATTCATGAAACAAACATGTAATACAGGCCACTGAAGATATTTACAAATAAAAGATGCGAAAAAAAATTGACTTTCATTTGGTTACAAAGATGTAATATACCTCCATGAGCTTTGGTATTGATACATTGGAAAGCGTCTTGATTGGATTTGGATTGGATTGTTTGGGGAAGGAGACCAGACAGCGAGGTCATCGGTCTCACCGGATTAAGGAAGGACGGGGAAGAAAGTCGGCCGTGCCCTTTCAAAGGAACCATCCCGGCATTTGCCTGGAGCGATTTAGGGAAATCACGGAAAACTTAAATCAGGATGGTCGGACGAGGGATTGAACCGTCCTCCTCCCGAATGCGAGTCCAGTGTGCTAGCCACTGTGCCACCTTTCTAGGTGAAAGTGCTTTGAATTCTGTCATAGACCATAGCTCGGATTTTTCTAAAAGGCCCGAAAAACATTTGGTCAGTTTATGGCAGAAATCGCCTAGCAGCATACGCTAGGCGTATTGACTAGAATAGGAAGGAAATCGGCGTTGAGTCATCCATCCCGCATTGGCATTAACGAATCGTGTAAGACCACGCACTATAAAGTAGCCCCGATGCAGGACACACAACACCCAGTCATCTAGAGGCAGTCGCGCGAGCGCTGGTCCTTTCCATCCCGTTGTTGCGAAGGGTGCTCGCCACAGCTGACTGTCACCTGTCGACCTCATACTTCGAGAGTTCTCGTTGCTATCTCTTCACTATATAGCATGTCCGCGGCTCGTAGTCTTGCGGTAGCGTTCTCGCTTCCCGCGCACGGGATCCCGGGTTCGATTCCCGGCGGGGTCAGGGATTTTCTCTGCCTCGAGATGACTGGGTGTTGTGTGTGCTTCATCTTCATTCACTCGCAAGTCGCCGTAGTGGCGTTAAAGAACTCGTGGAGCGGCGGCCGAACCGCCCCGCTAGGGGTCTCCCGGCCACAAATGCCATACTCTCATTATTCATTATTTACTGTATAGCATGACACCGCAGTATCAGTGCACTGTTAGGGCAGGAAAGTCACAGTCAGGTACGTGTGACTGTATGCTACGGCACTAAATTGATGGCGGAGGAGGCAAACGAGGAAGGAAAAAGATCATCAAAACAGTGCTTCAGAGGGCTGGACGAACTGTTAGCTATTCGTACCTCACCATAACAATACAAAGTAGGAGCAGGAAGCCATGGTTACAGACACGCTGCGCGACGAAAAAGTGAAGCACTCGAGACATGGACGGATGTCAATGCTACTTCGTATAAGCACACACCATTGGTGGGTACGTGTAATTCTCTGAAGGAGGAGATTAGTGTTTAACGTCCCGTCGACAACGAGGTCATTAGAGACGGAGCGCAAGCTAGGGTGTGTAATTCTCTGCGACAGGTAGAACGGCCACCAGAGTATACTTGTGTTGTTCGTATTGAGTGTTGTTATCGGGGACGGTAGGACATATAACTGGCGTAAACAGCATCAGATGTTGAGTGCTCACTGTAAAGGACATGGAGACGTCGCGTATTCCTCTAAGCATTATCGGCACCTGACACAGTTACAAAAAGGCGTCGTTGTGGGTCCCCATTTAGTCATCTAGTCGAATACGGCCTTACACAGATTTGTGGGCTATGAAAGTGGCCTCACAATGAGCTGCACGGGAACGTAGGTATACTCGTATCAACGTCCTTGTCGACAGCATCTGACCACCATAAAGCTGTCCTCTCACAGGACATGAAAACGCACGAGAATCTGGTGACATCACAACGTGTAATTACTCGTTCCACTAAACTGCTGAGCGAGAGCTAAAGAATCTGGTGCACCAGATTTTTGCCTCATGCAGAGGAACGTGACCAATGACATGCGACATGATTTAACACTACAAGCAGAACTTAAGCATTCCATATTATGTGGCGTTAAACATCGTACTTGGTGGATTTTCTTTCTCATACAGTACGTGGTGCGAATGTAAACTGTTTCAAAGCATCGGCCAATAGAGGATCTCTCGTAACCATGCTGGTTTAACTATGATTTGTTGTAATAAAATGAGGGCAAACTAGATACCGGTAGGAGGAGGGGGGAGGAAGAAACACATAGGTCATGTGAGTCGAAGCACTAACCAAGTTTGTTCGAGGATGGGGAAGGAAATCGGCCGTGCCCTTTCAAAGGAAATATCGAAGCATTTGCAGGAACCGATTTACTGAAATTACGAAACCCTAAATCAGGAAGGCTGGACGTGGGTTTGAACTGTCGTCCTTCCAAATGCGAGTCCAGTACGCTACCCAGTGCGCCACATCGCTCTGTTTATAGCTGTAGGCTTTCTGTAGTTGATGCTTTTAATGTGATAACTTGTGAGTTATTACATTAATGCTACAGCACAATGATGATGCATCAAGACGCGTCTTTTTGGAGTAGTTTGCATATGAAATATCAAATAATGACATGATGACATGTGTTGATACAGATGACATGTGTTGATACAGTCTATACATACTGTGTCCCATATAAGGAGAACTATTTGCTGTGTCCATCTTGCAGTACTATTGGTAGTCGTAAGTTTCGAGAAACGGTGAGCAACGTAGCAAGTTCGCGTCTGCCTCCTTCGTACATTTTTTTACTTCACCTTCCGTTTTCTAAAAGTTCTGGGTCTTTCTAATTTATTTAGAGGTAGTATTAGCTCAAAACTCATGTTAATTATTATAAAAAATGTATTTTCTACAATTCCTGTTTTCATCGACTAGAATCCTTTCCTGGTGGCCAGAAATCGTGTCATGACTACCAGTCTTCATCTGCAAGTAAACATAAGTTACCGTAAGTTACACACTGGAAGTTTTACTATTATGGACCACTTTTTTCGTTTTGTGATACGAGGGTCACTCCAAAAGAAATGCACACTATTTTTTATATCCATCTTTTATTCTACACGTTTGAAAGTTTTACAGTGTGTAGATAAATCCTTTAGGAACAATATTTTTATTTCTCCACATAATTTCCATCCCTCTCAACTGCCTTACGCCATCTAGGAACCATCGCCTGTATAATCGCACGGTAAAATTCTGGACCAAACTGTTGGAGCCACTGTTTGGCAGCGTGCACAAGGGAGTCATCACCTTCAAACCTTGTTCCACGAAGAGAGTCTTCCAGTTTCCCAAAGAGATGATGGTCACCTGCAGCCAGGTCAGGAATGTAAGGCGGGTGTTTCAGTGTCGTTCATCCGAGTTTTGTGATCGCTTTCATGGTCTCTTGACTGGCATCTGGCCGTGCATTGTCGTGCAACAGCAAAACATCCAGCTTTTGCCGATTGGATCGAACACGACTCAGTTGAGCTTGAAGATTTTTCAGTGTCGTCACATATGCATCAGAATTTATGGTGGTTCCGCTTGGCATGATGTCCACTAGCAAGAGTCCTTCGGAATCGAAAAACATCGTAGCCATAACTTTTCCAGCAGAAGGTGTGGTTTTGAATTTTCTTTTCTTGGGTGAATTTGCATGATGCTACTCCATTGACTGCCTCTTCGTCTCTGATGAAAAATGATGGAGCCATGTTTCATCACCTGTCACAATTCTTCCAAGAAATTCATCTCCATCATTCTCATACTGTTCCAAAAGTTCACTGCATACGGTTTTTCTTGTTTCTTTATGAGCCACTGTCAACATGCTGGGAACTCACCTGGCAAAAACCTTTTTTAACGGCAACACTTTCAGTATTCTGCAAACACTTCCTTCTCCTATCCCAATGTAGCATGACAATTCATTCACTGTGATGCGTCTGTCAGCAGTCACCAATTCGTTAACTCTCTGCACATTGTCTGGAGTGTGTGCAGTACGAGGCCTGCCACTGCGAGGACGATCCTCAATATTGCCGTGCCCGCTATCATCACGTAACTTGCTGGCCCACCGACTAACTGTACTGCGATCGACAGCAGCATCTCCACACACCTTTTTCAACCTTTTGTGAATGTTTCTCATCGTCTCGTTTTCACAGCACAGAAATTCTATAACAGCACGTTGCTTCTTACGAACGTCAAGTGTAGCACCCATCTTGAAGACATGCTGTGACGGCGCCACTGACGGGAACAGGTTGAACTAAGTTTGAAAACAAGCGGGAAGCATGTATCTACACACTGTAAAACTCTCACACATGCAGAATGAAAACTGTATTTTTACAAAAATAGTGTGCATTTCTTTTGGAGTGACTCTCGTAGATAGCGCTGTAATAGTCACAAACGTATAAGTACGTGGTATCACGTAACATTACGCCAGTGCGGACGGTATTTGCCTCGCGATACATTACTCGTGTTAAAATGGACCGTTTACTAATTGCGGAAAAGGTCGATATCGTGTTGATGTATGGCTATTGTGATCAAAATGCCCAACGGGCGTGTGCTATGTATCCAGGACGACATCATCCAAGTGTCCAGACAGTTCACCGGATAGTCACGTTATTTAAGGAAACAGGAAGTGCTCAGTCACATGTGAAACGTCAACCACAACCTGCAACAAATGATGATGCCCAAGTAGGTGTTTAAGCTGCTGTCGCGGCTAATCCGCACATCAGTAGCAGACAAATTGCGCGAGAATCGGCAATGTCAAAAACGTTGGTGTTGAGAATGCTAGATCAACATCGATTGCACGATATTTCTATGCACCAGGAATTGCATGGCGACGACTTTGAACGTCGTGTACAGTTCTGCCATTGGGCACAAGAGAAATTACGGGACGATGACAGATTTTTGCACGCGTTCTATTTAGCGACGAAGCGTCATTCACCAACAGCGGTAACGTAAAGCGGTATAACATGCATTATTGGGCAACGGAAAATCCACGATGGCTGCGACAAGTGGAACATCAGCGACCTTGGTGTGTTAATGTATGGTGCGGCATTATGGGAGGAAGGATAATTGGCCCCCATTTTATCGATGGCAATCTCAATGGTGCAGTGTATTCTGATTTCCTACGAAATGTTCAACCGATGTTACTACAAGATGTTTCACTGCATGACAGAATGGCGATGTACTTCCAACATGATGGATGTCCGGCACATAGCTCGCGTGCGGTTGAAGCGGTATTGAATAGCGTGTTTCATGACAGGAGGATTGGTCGTCGAAGCACCATACCATGGCCCGCACGTTCACCGAATCTGACGTCCCCGGATTTTGTTTCTGTGGGGAAAGTTGAAGGATATTTGCTATCGTGATCCACCGACAACGCCTGACAACATGCATCAGCGCGTTGTCATTACGTAAGGCGAACTACTCGCTGTTGAGAGGAATGTCGGTACGCGTATTGCCAAATGCAATGTGGTCGACGGATTTCATTTTGAGCATTTATTGCATTAATGTAGTATTTGCAGGTAATCACGCTGTAACAGCATGCGTTCTCAGAAATGATAAGTTCACAGAGGTGAATGTATCACATTGGAAGAATCGAAATTAAATGCTCAAACGTACCTACGTTCTGTATTTTAATTTAAAAAACCTACCTGTTATCAACTGTTCGTCTGAAATTGTGATCCATATGTTTGTGACTATTACAGCGCCATCTATCACAAAGCAAAAAATGTGGTCCAACTAAAACACACATATTTCTTCACGTACTACACGAATATGTAATAAAAAATGGGGGTTCCTATTTTTAAAAACGCAGTTGATATCCGTTTGACCTATGGCAGCGCCATCTAGCGGGCCAACCATAGCGTCATCTGTTTCCCCCCTTTAAGCTAGAAAAGTTTCGTTCTACGTAGTTTTTTCGTTTGACGCTTATTTCGCGAGATATTTGGCCCGGTCACTATCAATGGACCACCCTGTATATATGTTATGTTGGCGTTAGCTGTCGTCAGCACAATGACTGGCCAACATGAAGTGCGAAGATCGATTACTAGGCGCTGGATCATGTGCATGTATCAGGAGATAGGCCAGAGACACACTCATAAGCAACACGCTGCCAACGTCCTCTCGACAGCACGTACGAGTATTCACGCTACCACCGCTGGCCGGACAGCCTCATTCACTCACTCACTCACTCATTCGTCCAGTTTGGCGTCTGTCAGTTTACGAGCGGAGCACGTTTAGATCATCACTGGCTACGGCAGTATATAGGGAGCAGATTAGTGACTATAGCAAGACTAGTTTACCTCAACCAGAATTGTACTTTAAATCACTCTGCAAGAGTACAATTATTGATGAGTTTCCACGACAGCAAATGGACTGTTTTCAAGTTAAATATAGTTTCCAGTTCATGTTAATGGGGAACCATATTAATCACATGTGCGTTCGTGTCCTAGAAGGAGGATACTGGTCATCCGTAACATCCCCACCCTTGCTTTCTTGTGGTACAATACTCTACAGTGGCGAACGAGGATAATTTAGTGGCGATCGAAGATTATCAACTTGGCTGAAAATTTTGCTCTCTTCTCTTGTGTTTCAGCTTGTAGGGGTGCTCGTGTTCAAGTGTTTTATTTGTTGTGTTCTTGCATGTATTCGATATAGCGTGTGACGCGAAAATGACTTTACGTTTGCACTAAGTGTTACGAAGTGCAGTGTACCCCAGAAGAGATCTAGTTTTTCCGTTTTTCTGGAGATACACAGCGGTGTTATGCCTGGTGTCATGGTGTGGGAAGCCATTGGATACGACTCGAGGTTACGGCCGGCAACTATTTAGGGAGCTCCGATGGCACGACGGTACGTTACATCCTGCGTCCCATTGTGTTATATCTCATGTGATAGTATAGTGGTGTCATTTTTCTACAGGACAATGCTCGTCCGCACATCGACTTTGTCCGCCACATGGCATCATCAACATATGGGCCATATCACTACCTTTTAATTACATACAAATTTTTATATGAAGATTTACACGCTTATTCCGGCTCCAACGGAAATATTCGTAATAGATGTTATTTAGTTTTACTGACAGTTACGCGAAACATGTTACGTGACAAGAGCTCCTTTGCTCCGAAATTTGTCGTGGCCAATATGTGATTTTACGTATCCATGCACTTCTGAAGAAAACAGTTTTATATTACGGTTGAAACCAGGATCAAGGGTTGAAAATAAACCTTTTCAGCTGCAACTGGTTGGCTGACTTTCTCTAACCATTCATTTACATTCACTGTTGCTATGAATAGCCGGCCGGAGTGGCCGTGCGGTTCTAGGCGCTCCAGTCTGGAACCATGTGACCGCTACGGTCGCAGGTTCGAATCCTGCCTCGGGCATGGATGTATGTGATGTCCTTAGGTTAGTTAGGTTTAAATAGTTCTAAGTTCTAGGGGACTGATGACCACAGCAGTTAAGTCCCATAGTGCTCAGAGCCATTTGAACCACTGTTGCTGATCAGCAGGCAACAGGCAATAGGAGGTTCGACACGATATTGGGAGATATCCCATAACTTCTGTCATCTCAGCGTATTCCTCTATGTGTGAGGAATGGTTCCTGAAAGTAGGGTCATACCTTTATGTTACACCCTGCATGTGCAATTCAAATGGTTCAGGTGGCTCTAAGCGCCAAAGGACTTAACATCTGAGGTCATCAGTCCACGAGACTTAGAAAATACACTACTGGCCATTGCAATTGCTACGCCACGAAGATGACGTGCTACAAATGCGGAATTTAACCGACAGGAACAAGATGCTGTGATATGCAAATGATTGACTTTTCAGAGCATTCACACAAGGTTGGCGTCGGTGGCGACACCTACAACGTGCTGAGATGAGGAACGTTTCCAACCGATTTCTCATACACAAACAGCAGTTGACCAGCGTTGCCTGGTGAAACGTTGTTGTGATGCCTCGTGTATGGAGGAGAAATGTGTACCATCACGTTTCCGACATTGATAAAGGTCGGATTGTAGCATATCGTGATTTCGGTTTATCGTATCGCAACATTGCTGCTCGCTTTGGTCGAGATCCAATGACTGTTAGCAGAATATGGAATCGGTAGGTTCAGGAGGGTAATACGGAACGCCGTGCTGGATCCCAACGGCCTCGTATCACTAGCAGTCGAGATGACAGACATCTTATCCGCATGGCAGTAACGGCTCGTGCAGCCACCCCTGAGTCAACAGACGGGGACGTTCACCAGACAACAACCAATTGCACGAACAGTTCGACGACGTTTGCAGCAGCATAGAGTATCAGCTCGGAGACCATGGCTGCGGTTACCCTTGACGCTGCATCACAGACATGATCGCCTGCTATAGTGTACTCAATGACGAACCTGGGTGCACGAATGGCAAAACGGCATTTTTTCGGATGAATCCAGGTTCAGTTTACAGCATCATGATGGTCGCATCCTTGTTTGGTGACATCGCGGTGAATGCACATTGGAAGCGTGTATTCGTCATCGCCATATTGCCGTATCACCCGGCGTGATGGTATGGGGTGCCATTGGTTACACGTCTCGGTCACCTCTTGTTGGCACTGACGGCACTTTGAACAGTGGACGTTACATTTCAGATGTGTTACGACCCGTGGCTCTACCCTTCATTCGATCACTGGGAAACCCTACATTTCAGCAGAATAATGCGCGACCGCATGTTGCAGGTCCTGTACGGGCCTTTCTGGATACAGAAAATGTTCGACTGCTGCCCTGGTCTGCACATTCTCCAGATCTCTCACCAATTGAAAGCTGGCTCGTCACAATACGCCAGTCACTACTCTTGATGAACTGTGGTATCGTGCTGGTGATGCTGCATGGGCAGCTGTACACGCCATGCAAGCTGTGTTTGACTCAATGCCCAGGCGTATCAAGGGCGTTATTACTGCCAGAGGTGGTTGTCCTGTGTACTGATTTCTCAGGATCCATGCATCCAAATCGCGTGAAAATGTAATCACATGTCAGTTCTGAGATAATATATTTGTCCAATGAATACCCGTTTATCATCTGCATTTCCTTTTGGTGTAGCAGTTTTAATGGCCAGTAGTGTACTTAAACATAACTAACCTAACCATATCACACACATCCATGCCCGAGGCAGGATTCGAACCTGCGACCGTAGCAGAAGCGTGGTTCCGGACTGAAGCGCCTAGAACAACTCGGACATACTGACCGGCTCTGCATGTGTGAAATAAAAAGTAAAAGAAGGAAACCTGAGTGATTTCATGCATCATTCTCGTCCCACTGGGCTAGCACTACAGTTTTCAGGGGGCTGCCCACAGAACAATAAACCATCACCTTTTTTCCGTTGTTGTTTTGCTGTTCAACGTAAGAGGATAACACAAGACACAACAGAATACAGAGTAAGTGGCTAGACGGCAGAGATTTCATGTAACCGGGAACATCCTCACAGGAAACAGCCGCACGGCAGTCGGGAGGAAAACGACGCAGAGTCAACACGTCTGCAATAAGGCAGTGAACGACGCTGCGAAGAAAAGAAGTTCACGTGGCGTGGCGCCGCTGAATGGCTAAACAAGCGGAGTAAACACGCATAAAGAACAAGCGTGTGTGTGTGTGTGTGTGTGGGGGCAGTAGGGGGCGGACGCCGGCCCTGGGCGCGCCTCTGCAGGGCTGGGGCGACGCAGCCACCGCGTGGGCGACGGTTGCGCGGCGCGCCGACAGGCGGCACTGGCGTCGCGGCGGCGAGGCGTCCGGGCGGCGGCGGCGGTGTCGGCGCTCCAGACGCGGCCGGGCAGCGCCAGCGGCACCACCACCGCCGGCGGAGACTCGCGACGCGCCGCGCCGCCGACTCTTCTGCCGACGCGACGGGCGCCGCGCCTCCGACACCCGCTCGCCACCGCCAGCGCTCCGACACTGCCTCCCGACCACTTGTCACCGCCGGACTGCCAATTGCTAACGAACTGGGCGCGGACTTAGCGGCTGGCGCATTGTATATTGTTGGGTTACGACAGTGGTCGGACTGGGTAAGGTGTAGTTCGCTACCGTCGCCGCCGACGGGCGTTAGGTGCCCCGACTGCCCTCCCGCGCAGTTTCCTCGGCAGCCGCCCCCACTACCGTCCGGCGAGACGGCAGTCGCGGCGCGCGTCGGATTGTTGGTCGCGGCGCCGGCGGAGCGCGGCCGACCGCAGGATGCGTCGCGGCTGCGGCCGCTAGCGTGGCGCGGCATGCGGCTGCTGCTGCAACTACTGGCGGTGGCCGTCGCCTCGCTGGCCGTGGCTGGCCCGCACCACGCCCGCGCGCGCGACGGTGAGTACGCCCGCCCTCGCGCCGCGCTCCTCTGCTCGCACCACGTCCCTCACTGTACGGGTCCATCTACGTCTTTTATCCTCACGAATTTCTTTTCCAGTAATAAGGTCAACAAAACAACACGTTCCGCACTGCAATTACTCAAAATAATTTCATAAAACAAATTTCGATATCACCTTGCGTTAAGGTAGATACTTGCTGCATCTTTTGCCTGGATTAAAAATTGCAACACATTCTTCGGAATTATTCACATGAACTGTAACAAGAAACGTGATACACTGTGTAAACTTAAAGATTTTATTGTGAATCGCCCAAATTTCTGGTTTACTGGTCCAAATTTCAAGCACACACCGACCAAATTCTGATACGAATCGAGGCAACGAACGCAAGGAAGATCTCTCTATGAACGCCGTCACGAAAGTGCTAAAATCTTCATTAATCTGCGACTAGTTTCGACACTCACGGTAAAATTTTCCGACCTTCTAGACTGCGTCATATTCCTCTTCAAAATTTTAAAATACTAGAAGTTTCGATCCTTTGGCTGGAATCTCCAAGGACATCGGAACACTCATGAGGATGATCCCGGGAGACGGATCGAGACATCTAGTACTTTTCAACTCTGAAGAGGAATTTGACCAGTTTTAAGAACTCAGCTTTTACCGGAAATGACAACGACCGCAATTGTCTGCAGACATGTTCGACAAATTTAAGAATTTCAAATGGCATAGACCTCATGTCCATTACATTTTAAAACGGACGGGCGATGTATAGCATTTGAAATTATAAAAACTGTCAAAATTGTCTGCAGGCAATCGTGGCCATTGTCATTTGGGGCAAAATGTGAATCCTCAAAGCTAATCAAATTCCTCTTCGTAATTTTAAAATTTTCGACGTTTCGATCCCTCTACTCTAATCACCCTCGGCACCACACAGATTCCAAATTCCTCTTCGAAATTTTAAAATTTTCGACGTTTCGATCCCTTTACTATAATCATCCTCGGCACCACACAGATTCCCCAATTGATTCCGATCGAAGCATCAAAACGAATAGCATTTCATAGGATATGTCCAGTATCCATTTTAAACTTGGAAGTCAGCCAGATGACGACATATTGTCGCAGAAGATTAGAGATGGTTGTATACATAAAAATGTCATTTGTAAAAGCTATGGAGCACAACCTGAAAAATATTTTTTGCAAGGACGGACACCGCTCGCAGAAAATGAAAAAGTATTGGAAATATTCAGCATAAAAATTCAATCTACAGTGTGGCTACTCCCGTACACCGCCTAGAAATTGATTCCAAACACCTAAAAACAACCATAGTCTCTATTTTCCTAATCAACCTACACAGCATTGGCCAGAAATAAAATCTCGCCAAGAGTACTAAGGTATTCGCACAGTAGTACTAGCAGATCAGAAAGGCATGTAGCATTTTGAGCTACATTACCAACAAGTACAACGTCTTATGACACGACAGCTGCAGACATTGCAAACAGAGCTTGTAACTGCTGACGAAGCAAACTGGGTGCAAACTCCTCATCGTACAACTGACATGCACTTCACGAATTTCTAGTATGAAACCTAATGTTTAGCCGCAAAATGCGACCGATATGTCCTCCATTTAACTACTTTAAGTTCACATTTTTACAAGTCTTTCTCAGCTACAGTGCGAAACAAAACATCATTAATGGTTTGAACTCTGTATTTCGTCATCCTACGTTAAAAGACGAAACGTGACATACATTCTTTAACACTTCAAAGAGAGGAACCTGGAAGATTTCTGAGGTATTGTATAAAGAGGTTGTCCATGTTCAGATCTACCTTTCTTACACCTTGTAAGACCGGTGACTAATGACACCGTCCTTCCTTTAGTTCATTCGCAAATCATACCTTAAGTCCTCCCCATGTATAAAACTTCTAGGCCTTTTTTACAACAGTCATCCTCATAACTCTTCGTACTGTGTATCTCTAGAAAGAAACTGTATACTGCGTGCCCTAATCATGACCTTCGCTAGGTATATTTCTAGAGTAAGCTATTACTGAAGACAGCTGAATATATCTCTAGCGTTTTCACGATAAATGAATGAAACCGCGATGGTTCTGGGAGTTACAATATGAATCACCTGAGACTGCCATCAGTACATGACACAGAAACTTGTACGGAAACCTGCTGCGGCATGGAACATAGCGTAATGAATGTACCGCCCGCTGTTAACACTTCCTCTAATAGCCTCGCAATAGCAGCCGCAACGCGATGTATGTCTTATAACGCTGTACGGTAAAACGTCTGACAGATTTTAAATTCTAATCTATAATTGGCTCTGAGCACTATGGGACTTAACATCTATGGTCATCAGTCCCCTAGAACTTAGAACTACTTAAACCTAACTAACCTAAGGACATCACACGACACCCAGCCATCACGAGGCAGAGAAAATCCCTGACCCCGCCGGGAATCGAACCCGGGAACCCGGGTCTAATCTATAATTGTTGCTCACTTCGTAGTAAGGCAGTTCAGAGGAAATCACTATTTAATACATTTCGATGCTTTGCAAGTATGGTGACTAGTGACAGAATACCAATGAAACGAACTACAAAATAGTAAACATAGCCAGAATACGTGCAGATAACCATTCAGAGAAATGAAAAATTACCATCTCAGTCCATATTTCTATTTCCAGTGGAGGGAAGTTACTTTAACGTCAAACGTTAGAGATGACTTTTATAACACGAAATGCTATATGAATGATGAATGATTATTGTTTTCCCTGCAATTGGCTTTGAGTACTAGTACCAGAAGCTAAAATGTACTACTTATCACATAACATGAGCATTATTATGTAAAAAAAGGGCTGTTTAACTTTTTTCAAGAACAGTACCAGTTACTCATAGAAACTGAACACTTACCACTAAATGAAGGTAACCACGGTCGTGCGCCGGTTTGACAACTTGTTTTAAATGGTTACATAAATCGATCGTCGATATTCTATCGTACAACTACATCTACAACTTCCTAATATCTGCGACGTGTAATGCCATAAAGTACTTGTACTTTCTGGTGATACATGTCTTCCACAATATAGCGCTTTACTGCATACTGATCACCTTCAAATGAACCATAATCGCAAGTACCGGTGAGGCGATGTAGGAAAGTCTGTTGCGGTGCGATTCTATTGATGACTTTACAACTGCATTTAAGACTTAGTGAAAGTACTCGCGAAGTCGAGTGGGCGGTGAGAGTACGATTTATAATAAGCAAGTGATACGGTTATTTGTATAAAGACTTATTCGGTTCAAAGGCTGTCCTTTCAGTTACGATTATCTATGGTGCTATCTCTGATGAGAACATTAGAAGCAGATGTTTCATCAATAGAGGGGCAAATTAAGTGGAAATAATCTGAAATTTCAAAGATGCAAACCAGTATGCAGTCGTGGGGGAAAATCGTGTGCAGTGACAGTTTTTACATGTACGACTTTGACTGTAAAATTTCAATCACTGTATAGCGTAATTAATTCATTTACGTTTATCGACTTTAGGACTCCCGCCTAAGGGATGCTATACCATGAAGTTGAGACAGCAAGTTACGCTGTTTGATCATGTCATAAGGTAGCTACAGCTCTAAAAATCTGTGATCGGTTACTTAAATAGATCGACTGAAACTCACGAAGACCTACTGGCGTAATTGAATTCGTAGCCAGCACTGTGTATTTACGCAGGAATCGATAAAAATATTGTCAGATCGTTGGTGTAGTTTGCTATGAATTAATAGACGTAGCGCTCTGCTGCGCAAACGCGGCTCACCACGCGCTCTTCACAGGTTGCCAGATGTGCGTCATTAGCCGGACATGTCCGGCTTTCTACGGTCGTGTCCGGCCAAGTACATTCAATACCGGACTGCCTGGCTTTTGTAGACATTTTAGCGATGAATCGGAGAACGCACGACGAAGACAGTTCGAAGATAATGACGTAAATACGAAGAATGGATGTAAGGAGGTATACCATAAGGTTACATAGATATACCTATCAATGCTATTCTTATATTGTGTCGTATGTTTTTCTTCGTAGGGTGAATGAGCCTAGCACAGTGTCACAACCGCGCACCTCACAAAGCGAGCGAACCAAGTTAGGATGTGCCGATTAGCCGATGCCAAACCGCCCCGTCCGAAGACGGTATTGAGAGGTTATCCCATCAAGAATTCCACAAAATGGCCATTACGAAAAATAATGATCGTGATAAAATGGGTATCTATGAGAAATGCTAATACTTATCCTTACTAAAACTTATTGTTATTTCTCTGTAAGTCAATTATTGAAATGAATATAGTTATGGATAATTGTTTATTCTCTTTAATGAAGAACTTTTAGTTTATTTTGACGTAAGGTTATGTTAGAAAGAAGATTGGGCAATTAAGGAGGCTGAGCCCTTAGTTGCTATAATAGCTGCCAAATTGTACATCTGTTTACTGGTTGTTTAGTTTACTTACGTTTAAGGTTGATTTCACAAAATGCTGGGTTTGGTTATTAATAAACGATTGAGAATATCTAACTGAATATTTGTATTTAAAAGAGGTAGTTCGGATTTTAGGGAAAAAAAGGTCGATGAAACATTTTCTGGTTTAGGACCAGACAAACCTATTGATTCTAAAATGTAGACTTTCACGGGTCAGTAGCCAGCCACTGGGTGTGTTGGACCTTCCATCGAGCTACAGACCCCCTTGAAGATGTCCTCCACAGACGGGGACGAAACGTTGGGAATTGACACAGAATTCGTCAACCGACACGGCATAACAACACGGATAATTATAATGGACATCTGCAACAGTCAAGTCGCCAAGTGTAACAAACAATGCTCCGAATGTTTTAAAATTTTGTATGCAGCTGGAACAGCAACGGCAGAATGAAATCTTCGAGAGGAAATGATAAGTAGCCAGTCAGGTACAAATTGAAAGGTTAATTTAAACCGCTTGACCATGGTTTCAACATTAATAGAAACCTCTTCTTCAGAAGGATGTTAGTGATAATCTGAACGTATTGTGGAGGTGAAATGTTATATTTTATTCAGGCCTTAAATTTATTTCAGAATGAAATTTTCACTCTGCAGCGGCCGGCCGCTGTGGCGGAGCGGTTCTAGGCGCTTCAGTCCGGAACCGCGCTACTGCTACGGTCGCAGGTTTGAATTCTGCCTCGGGCATGAATTTGTGTGATGTCCTTAGGTTACTTAGGTTTAAGTAGTTTCTAAGTCTAGGGGACTGATGACATCAGATGTTAAGTCCCATAGTACTTAGAGCCATTTGAACCATTTTGAACTCTGCAGCGGAATATGCACTGATATGAAACTCCCGAGTTAGGGTCTCGGTCCGATACACAGTTTTAATCTGCCAGGAAATTCTCTTCATTTATTTTTTTACGTACCTCCCCTGCAACATGTAACCCAGTGTCTACTGTTAAGCTGTTCAGGTTGTCACTAACACCCTTTAGAAGAAGAAGTTCCTATAAACGTTGAAATCGTGGTCAATGGCTTTAATTTCTTGCATTTTTCAACTGACTGGCCGTTTCTTCACGAACAGCTAGGAGTGTTATTGCTGATGGTCAAGTATCTGTACAGCAAAATTACCCCTTGACACAAAACTAACTGACGCTCCAGTGACGGATGGAAAGGTCTCAAAGAACATCCGACAAGGAAAGCTCTTTGAAAGGCCACGTTACGTTGTGGGAATTTTCCGTTCGTCGTTATTACAACGAAACGTATTTTAGAACTGTACAAGGTGTTTTAAAATTACGTTAGCCTTTTAACGCACGAATCTTGGTGCCCTGATAACGCTACATATACAACATGTTCCAGCTGCTGAATGATATCAATCAGCTCTTATCATGAAAATCCATACGTAACAGTGCTAAAGAAAGCCGGAACAACAATTCATTTAGAATCGATAATATGTTGTTATTATGTCACTTAATTCGTCGGTGTCGCAAACCTTTTAGTGGGAGACACAAAGAAGTGTTGAAGTGTGGGAGTCGACTATTCGAAAATGTGTGATATAGGAAATTACATACTGTATGGACATAAACTGGTCGTGTGCTTCCTTGCTATAAATCTGATTTGTGATTGGCCACCGATGGCGAAACGTTACACCATCTGTAGATACGCGATAGATTTCCCTATTGATAATGATAGTGACGCAAACACCCATCGACAGTAGCTGCACACCGTCATATTCACTTTCGACGTATCACGTTCTGCCGTGCTGCTGGATGGTTCATGATTTACCTTAGCTCAAAATGTTTTTTGTGACTGACACTCCTATTGGTGTAGGTTCGTCTTTTGCGTTACAGAATTGGCGGAATTGTACGCATGAATTTCTTTGCTTTGCAGTTCGTGTTTAGATGACCTGAATGTGCAGTTGTTACAAAGTCGTCACCCCTGTGGCTGTTGAAAAACTTTCTAAACTTCACCGTCTTCTCGATTTCGATGTTTCTGGAAAATTTCAGCGGTTCTTAAACGGATTCATGTGTCTTGTACTTGTTGTTCGGTAAATTTAAATGGACTACACATGGTGAACCTAACATGGCGATCATGCTAATAGCAACTCTTCTCGATTCATTTGTTAGTCTGCAACTCGAGAGGCACGTCTGTCTGCAACGAAACAACACATTATTTTAATGTTAATGTGATTTCTAAATACTTTGCGCCGCCAAAAGTGCACATTTTATTACGGTTGTTTCAAACTACAAGTTGACTTCTGAGCAGCAAAGTCTTCAGAGCTTAGGATCTATAGATGAAAATTTTGTTGTCCAGTATGACAAAATGTGCACAAATAAATACTAAAAAACTGACAACAGTGATTAAGGAAGCGTCGGAAACTTCGTCCGAAATAACAAGAAGTGAAGAAGAGTTCCAGCTCTCTGTGTTGTTGCGGAGTCCTGGTCATCGCCTTTCATGTGTTCTTGGCGGAATTACTTACAAAGCAACTACGGTTTGTCTATTACGACTGACTTATGATTCACGATACATACAGTGTGAGTTAACAATGCTGTACGTTCCCCATACCTACTAGGAAGCATGATACACTACCTGCAAACATTCTGAACGCCCCATTACCATACAGATACGTTACTTACATCCTAGCGTCGTTATGCGCTACTGCGAAGCATTAAAACGAATTATTTGATAATCTTTATTTCTTATACGTCTACAGTTATGCGTTTTCTCGCTGAAGTTCCTCTAACGATATTCTCTTACATGTCTTGGTTGCCGTATCACTAAGTGGATGACCGTAGATTAGTGTTCTAAACTGAGTTCCAGTCCGCGCTAATTTTCCTGTGTAGTACATAATGCGTTCTTCAAGCATACACATCGTTTTTTATCTTTCACTGAGGAGGCAAGGATGTGCCTTTTTTGAGGCAGAGGAGAATTGCTCATTCCCATCGTATTGTCCCGAGGCTGCTTCTCCCTATGAATGTCGGAAAGGATCCCATAAAATTTGTATAATTTGTGAGAATTTTCCAAAATGTTTCTTGGAATTTGTTTTTCTTGAAAATTTATATCTTTAATTAGCGATATACAATGATTGGTTAAGATTCTGATAAATATACTGCTCCAAGCTGTTGGAATATCTTACACTTGCGAGTGTACATATTTTTTAGTTTCTGTATCTGTTGCACTTAATTCTACAGGTTTTCTATAATTGGGATATACTCTCTGTGATAGCAGCAAAATTTCATCGTGACAATTAGATGAATCAAGATATTAGAAGTACTTGATATAACTACACGAACGAAATTTTCAGTCGATAGCCATTAACGAATTTGTGGAAACCCTTCCATGCATTGTGGACTTACGGCTCTTCTTTGGGACCCAGTTTCGGCATTTAGGTCTTCACCAGATCTTCGCTGTTCTATATTGCAGTGCGAGTTTGTACGGCGTGATGATCAACGGCCATTATGGAAAAACTTCTTGCTAAGCTAAACTAAGGTAAACATCGGAACTTAAAGTATTGGAACAAAATTGTAATGGGCTGTCTAGTTAGATACTCTCACAACCGTTAATTATTGCCTGACGTATGACTGTTACAGTCTTCATGAAATGGGTCTGAGAGAGCCCAGTGCCTTTGTATGGATCCATAGTTTAGTACAGTATCTCAACAATTCGAAAATTTCCTGAAACATTCTGCGACCCTCCAGAGACGAGATGCTTGATTTTGAATAAAAGAATCGATTTCACTGTAGGACTTTTGGCTGAAGCACTATTATTTGTGTAGTCTGGGTGCTACATGCATATTGATCCTTTGAAGTTTTTCCATCGAGCTGGTTCCACTTGTACAAACCCTGAGAGTTATGTAATCAGAATTTTCAGATATCTATGTCCTAAAGCCAAATATTATCTGAGAAACTGAAATAAGATACGATCTACAACAGTGAGAGTACGAAATGTAATGGTATTTGATAATGAGACATATTACTTTGCGAAACTGAGCAACTACTGGATACCAATTGCGTAACTAGGCAGTAACTGTTTGCAATAATTTCATGAATATTTAGATGGCATCAAGCTAAAATTCATGAAATTAATAATCAGCTATTCGGAACGAAAGTGAAGACTAGCGTTTAACATAGGCCACTCTGCGTTGCGCGGCGCGATCGCAAATGAGTGTGCTACATCAGATCATTTTTCTCGAAGTTGGTTCCAGATAGATACCTTTACCCAAGTCTAAAGAAAAATTCAGTATGTTATCTCAATTTCAGACACATCATATTATGTAATATGCACCAAACGCGAAATCATAGTGACCTCTGTTTTGCATTGCACACCTTTCCGAATTTCGCGCGGTGCCTTATTTTCACATTAATATTGCAATAACTATGACCATTAATGAAATTATGGGCACATCATCAGGAACCCGACATGTAAAGCTATAATTAAAACTAAAATGAAATTTTTCACCGAAAATCGTTTGAGAAAGAGTGCAGGGTGCGCGCCTCATTTCTCTCGTCGCTGTCTGGCCGCAAGATGGAAAACACTTACCGGCATCGGCCACCATATTCTGCGCGAGCTACACTCAAGAGACGAAACACTACTTTAGTTTCAAAGTGAACAGTCTGCAACCTTATTGAAGGACCCATTTCCAGTACTGATCGGTTGTGGTTTAAAGAAAACGCGGAAAATATAAATAATATTGGCTGAACGATCTAAGTAGAATGAGAAAGCACATTGAATGTCTCAGGTACGAGTTCCAGTTTACGTGAATTGCGTACGGAGTTTATTGCTTTTCTTCATTATAGAAAAAATTGTGTTCCCCACACCTCGCTGTTACAACCATTTCAGAATACTGAGAGTTACACACCAGTAACAAGACAAAGTTGTTCAGTTACCACCTACCTGAACATCATATGGCTCGAAAATATCGCCAGCATTCTGTGTTGTAAAAAGGTATTCTGGAGTTATACAACAATGGTCGTGAAGACTTTTGTGAGATCTGTTACGAGTATTCGATTTTTTCCCAACGCCTTTCCCAGAAACCCTACCCAACTCTCAGCTATAGTTTGCTATTCACAGTCCAGGTGAGGAATTCCACAAAACTGAATTTAAAAGAACTCTTTGATAAAAGAACTCCAGGTTAGACAACTAACGAACTATTATGTCAATAGTTTCTAACAAACGGTGAACATACACAAGACACATATCGAATAACTTCTCTATTGACGATGCTTTCAAAGGAAATTGTACAACGAGAGTAGCTTCCTGCAAATTAGACATCTGATAACAACAGTGCATTTAAACACGTATGAAAGCCCAGTATAAACGTACAATTCATGTTGCAGTGTACGCTTGAATTTCACAGATTAGGCCTTGAACAGATATTCATTAAAAACTAGAAACAAGTAGATAGAATTTTTGGTCAGAGTATTTGAATTTTATTGGAGTTGTACAATACCTTTAACCCAGTACCATGAAATTTTCCGTAGATTGGAACATTACGTTGCATACAAACAATTCAGCTTGTAGTAAGATAATACTATTTTTTTTCAAATATATCCGTTATTTCATCCGTTCGTACTGAGTTTGATGTTGTTAATGAAAAATATAAAAACTACGATGGTATAGATGCTGTTCGACAGTGCACCAGTGAAAATATGCATGTTTAACGACATGTCTACGACTAGGATATTTGGGATGGACTCGTTCCACGAATAACGTTTCGTAATAATCCATTGAACAAATCACCGCAAATTTCTGCGAAGTGGTCCGGAGTTTGTGGCTAGCTGTGTCCTAATGAATTCTATCGAGTGACGCAGTGGTTTCACACAGGCTTGTAACCGCGTGTTATTTGTTAGGATCCCAGGAACAACTTCCACTGTCTGCTGGACATGGTTCCTTTGAATTGCTGATACCTTTCCTGTAAATAGTTGAAAGCAAACATCAGTATGATTTGTCTAGTACATTTGTCCCATTTCACAGCATTCCACACTTCACTAAACTGTACGGACAAGGTAATCAAGAGGCCGGCCGAAGTGGCCGTGCGGTTAAAGGCGCTGCAGTCTGGAGCCGCAAGAGCGCTACGGTCGCAGGTTCGAATCCTGCCTCGGGCATGGATGTTTGTGATGTCCTTAGGTTAGTTAGGTTTAACTAGTTCTAAGTTCTAGGGGACTAATGACCTCAGCAGTTGAGTCCCATAGTGCTCAGAGCCAAGGTAATCAAGTATAATGTTCCAGTTGGTTCACTGTAGGCAAACTTTCACGAACGGTACCTGCTGCTTCCTGAATTCAGGTGACATAAATGTAGAGCATATCAACTGGTTAACTTATTAATCTTTGCTGCAAATTCATCGTCATCGTAGTCTGTAGTTCCCAACCTTTTGAAAATAACCAACACTTCTTTCTCGTATCATCTCGTAATTATTTTCTCTCATTGTGCAAATACGTACACACTTCCACAGCTACACACGCAAAAATTACGATAACCACGTTTAATACGTAGAACGTGGCAGGCTGAAACGAAATTAATTTCCTTGAAATAATGTTTTAATAGTTATACAGGCGGACCCGAAATTCCGTTAACATTTCAAAATTCACTAATTCATGGTACAATGTAGGTAGAGAGGTAAAAATTGACGTACAAGCAGAAACGACATACGGTTTTATTGAAACCAAAAACGAGTGCAAAAAGTGGCCAACAGATGGCGGTAGGCAGCAACAGGTCAGTGACACCGCTTGACAATAGTGTATAAAATGAGTGTAGTGAAAGAGGGAGTCACATCATCCCTAGCCTGGCTGACAAGCTCCTGCCGGAATGTACAACTTTTGTGCAGGATGCAGCTCCACCCCATATTGCTACATGTGTGAAAGATCTCTTGCACACATCGTTTGTTGAGGATCGCATGCTGAGCCACCACGTCCGTCATGCTTGGCCTCACAGGTCCCCAGGCCTAAACCCGTGAGATTGTCGGTTGGGGAGGGAGAGGGTGGAGTGCATTACCAGAAGTCACAGATCTACCGCGGTTGTACGCCGTCATTAGGCATGTTGAGAGACGGCACCCAACGGCAGTTTCTCACGATCCTATCGTACAGTGCTGTTCACAACATTGTTCCTCGACTACAGGTATTGTGATGAATGACGGCCGACATGTTGAGCATTTGTTACAAAGAATATTGTCTTTCCTAAAAATCAAATGTTACAATAATTATTGATTTTGTATCATAAGAAACTCCATCGTTTGGTCACTTTGTGCACTTTTTTTGGTTTCAGTTTAATCCCATGTCATTTCCAACATGCGTCTCAGTTTTTACCTCTCTACCTACATTATTCCGTAAAGTATCGAATTTTCAAATGCTAACAGACTTTGGGTCACCCTGTATCTTGTATGTTTGGCTGTTATATAGCAACATTTTTAAGCTTTACATAAAATATCAACTGTAAAGTGAACCCAATTTTAAGGAATTCTTGTTCGTTTATGCATTGTTGGCTAGCCGTAAAATAAAAGTGTATTTAATCGTAGGCAAATACACGCTTTAATAATTCACATCTTCACAATCACTTACTTTTGTAATGAGATTTTAATACAGTGTACCATAATTATGAGTATGTAATGGCTACTATTTCTGAACAAGATAAACTAAAAAGGAAGCAAAACTTTCCGAAGGTTGTAAGAGATAATGTAATAATTCCAAATGAAATTCCCGCAACCGTCGTGATGTGAACCGGACTGGGTATTCCTGATAGTAAAATGTCACTTCACTTTCACTAAGAAATCGAGGAAAGCTGCTAATGTTTGTTCCAGCCGAACCAAACTACGTTTACAAACTAGAGGATGTATGTAACCTTTATACGTTTACAATCACACACATCACAGATCCAAATCAATAATCATTTAAATTATACTAAACTGACGAACATTGTGAAATAGCAGAGATATAAAGAAACATAAATATTAATACAGTGATTTAATCATGTTATTATTAAGAATGACATTCGTGAAAGTCATGATGGCTGACGAACGCAGGTGAAACAGGTATGATATTAACAATAGCCTGGACACAACAAATTTGCAATTTTACTGTACGCGCTTTCAAGTTCCACTTTCATTTCTTTTTCTGTTGCTATTCGAAATGAAACTGTTTTATTTTTTGTTTCTTCTTCACATTTTAGCAGTTGCGTTTCAACAGACGCCTCCTTTCTTCGGTCGTCTTTTCTCCTTGACATCGGACGACAAAGACATTC
Source organism: Schistocerca serialis cubense (assembly GCF_023864345.2). Taxonomy (NCBI): domain Eukaryota; kingdom Metazoa; phylum Arthropoda; class Insecta; order Orthoptera; family Acrididae; genus Schistocerca; species Schistocerca serialis. Next base: position 754,638,459 of record NC_064639.1, on the reverse strand, counting down.
CTGGCGCCTGGCTGGCATTCATACTGATGCTATCCACACTGCTGCTAGGAGTCCTCCATACAAACATTTAAAATAAAAATGTGTTTGTTTTAATACAGTGGAGCGGGTTCTGTTGTAAACGACTCGGACTTTAATCGGTTGAACTTACCAGTGGATATTTAATATCAATTAAATTAATATTCATCTTACAAACAGTATGGTCTTGCAAACGGTATGGTGCCTCGTCTCAAATTTCCAGTGGCACCCAATCAAATGTGTGGAACTTCAGTTGGCACGAACGCTAAGACTTTTAAAAGAATCATGAACAAAAGCTAGAAGTCTGAAATGAGTTGTATTACGCGTAATGCCTATTTTTCCGGCAAATCATTTTGTGAAAACCAAGACATAATTTTTTTTTAATTCCTGCTGTCAGAAGCCGATTTTTAACATCTTGAAGCTCGGTAAAAGGTTTTCAGACAACTTCCTTTGTTAACAAAATATTGCGAGAAAGTGTTATGTATGAATGAAGCATACTTAAAATTTGCTTGTTTGTTACATTTTTTTGTTACCTGGCACTTCCCTAAAAACATGTTTGTTTATAGTTACAATGTATTATGCTAAAAAAATTAAACACTGATTTTTACATCAACTGAATCTCAACTTGTCGTCCATGTTATACAAAAATGTGGTTATTTGAAGTGATATTGAGTCGGAGGCCATGAAAGCGAAGCAGTACTCGAGTAGGGAGTGAGACACGGTTGTAGCCTACTGCCGATGCTATTCGGTCTGTACACTAAGCAAGCAGAAAGGGAAACCAAAGAGAGATTTCGAAGGGAAACTGAAGTTCGCGGAGGAGAACTAAGATCTGTGCCACGAAACTGTGATTCTTTCAGAGCAAAGGACTTGGTAGAGCAGCTCATGGAATGTGTAATGTCTTGAAAAGAGATTATAACGCGAAAATCAACAAAATTACAGCAAGAGCAAAGGAATGTAGTCGAAATAAATCGCATGAAGCTGAATGAATGACAGGGAAATGAAGCACTAAACGCAACAGATACGTTTTGCTCTTTGGCAGTAAAATAATGGGTGAGTGCCGAAACAGAGAGATTAAGAAATACAGATAGGCAATAGTTAGAAAACATTGTACGTAAAAGGGGAATCTGTTAACATCCGAAATAAAGTGGAATGTTACGAACTCTTTTGTGAATGTATTTGTCTGGAGCACAGCCTAGTACGTTCGTGAGACATGGAAAATAAACAGTTGAGACAAGAAGAAACTACAGGCGTTTTAAACGCGGTGCTATAGTAGAATGCTGAAAGTTAGACGGGTAGATCGAATAAATAATGAGGTAGTACTGTACCGAATTGGTGAAAAATGAAATTAATGGCACAAGTTGACTAAAAGACGGGATCGGTTGTCAGGGCATTTCCTGAGGCATGACGGAACTGTCAACTTGGTAATGGAGGGAGTTTTGGCGGTTACTAGATTTAGGGGTGACTAGCTAGTGGAGAGAAGTGCGTGTGGAGGTAAGAATTGTAGAGGAAGAAATGGTTCAAATGGCTCTGAGCATTTGGGACTTAACTTCTGAGGTCATCAGTCCCCTAGAAGTTAGAACTACTTAAACCTAACCAACCCAAGGACGTCACACACATCCATGCCCGAAGCAGGATTCGAACCTGCGACCGTAGGCATGAATAAATTAAGCAGACAGAAATGGATGTAACAGAAACAGAACACCACAGCCGTATTTTCAAAGTATTTATTTTTCAGTCGACTAGTTTCATCACTATGTTTGCGTCATCTTCATGTCCTCCTATAAACCAGATAAGTACTTCCAATCATTGGCTCGTGTATTATAGGGAGCTATACAATAACTGGGTGCTGTGGACCGCAACGTTCGGACTATACAGTCCTGCTCAATAGCGGTTCACGACACCTAATTATTGTATGGGTCCTATGATATATGAGCCAACGACTGGAAGTACCACGAAGTATATGGTTTACAGAAGGACCTAAAGGTGACACAAATTTAGCGTTGACACCAGTCGTCTAGTAAATACTTTTAGAACACGGCTGTGGTGTTCTACTTCCATTACTTATATTGTCAGCCACTGTTCCTAGTTCACAAGAATGATGGACTTTCATAAGTAGAAATGGATGTGGCTGCACTAGTTATGCAGGTATAAATAAGCTTCATCAAACCATTCTTCGGACTGGTGACCATACAACAGCGATATTAATAAATCGTAAAAAACCCTTAATGAGCCAATTTGTTTCATTTTTAATGTCACTTCATTAAATTATATACTAAGTAGAGAAATTTTATACAGTTAAATAATATACCTTAAATGTTTTGCTATAGGCCTTTAATTCCAAAAAAAGTTTCCCCGTCCATAAGCTCAGACGGACCGAACTCCGTGTCATCGTCCGCAATGACGTCACTAAATTCTGTTTGGAGGGGTGTGGGATCAGCACACCGCTATCCCGGTTGTCACTTACCATCATCTGGAGTCGCTACAACCCGACCAAGTAGCTCCTCAATTGGCATCACGAGGCTTAGTGCAGCCTGTTCCCAACAAGGGACTTTCCATGCCATTACCGAGAATCGAAACCAGATCCTCTGCGTTGCAATTAGCCGCGCTGATCACGCAGCTACGGAGGCTGACTTCGAAAATTGCCATAAAATTCTATTTTTAAGGGGCAGTGACAACAACGCTTTCTGTGGCACAGCCCGCACCACACGTTCAGCCTTCTGGCATGTAGACACAAACACGGCATTGGTTGACGCCAGTGGAGGGTTGCGCACGTCCCACCACCCCGTCGCTTCCCTCTCCGAGGGATGTAATCTGCTAATGTGTGGAGACCTCACTCAGGTTTGTGATATGGCAGGAAAAAAATACTCCTCGCCAAATTTAATGAGCGAGGATTTACTGGAAAAATTCGAAATGTAATGAGCGTGCACCATCTTTATCAATGTGGTGCATCTCTTAGCAGCACTTTTTAAATGTATTAAATCACTTTTACGTTGCAGCCACTAAAATAGACACTATCATCTTTCTTTGAGGTTTGCAGTAAAAGTATCAGATCCATTTACTGTGTTCATATACGTACTTGTTTCAATACACTACTGGCCATTAAAATTGCTACACCAAGAAGAAATGCAGATGATAAACGGTAATTCATTGGACAAATGTATTATACTAGAACTGACATGTGATTACATTTCCATGCAATTTTGGTGCATAGATCCTGAGAAATCAGTTCCCAGAACAAACACCTCTGGCCGTAATAATGGCCTTGATACTCCTGGGAATTGAGTCAAACAGAGCTTGGATGACGTGTACAGGTAAAGCTGCCCATGCAGTTGCAACACGATACCTCAGTTCATCAAGAGTAGTGACTGACTTATTGTGACAAGCCAGTTACTCGGCCACCATTGACCAGATGTTTTCAATTGGTGAGAGATCTGGAGAATGTGCTGGCCAGGGCAGCAGGCGAACGTTTTCTGTATCCACAAAGGCCCGTACAGGACCCGCAACATGCAGTCGTGCATTATCCTGCTGAAATGTAGGGTTTCGCAGGGAAGAGCCACAGGTCATAACACATCTGAAATGTAACGGCCACTATTCAAAGTGCCGTCAATGCGAACAAGAGGTGACCGCGACGTGTAACCAATGGCACCCCATACCATCACGCCGGGTGATACGTCAGTATGGCGATAACGAATACACGCTTCCAAAGTGCGTTCACTGCGATGTCGCCAAACACGGATGCGACCATCATGAAGATGTAATCAGACCTTGGATTCATCCGAAAAATGACGTTTTGCCATCCGTGCACCCAGGTTGGTCGTTGAGTTCACCATCGCAGGCGCTCCTGTCTGTGATGCAGCGTCAAGGGTAACCGGAGCCATGGCCCCTGAGCTGATAGGCCATGCTGCTGCAAACGTCGTCGAACTGTTCGTGCAGATGGTTGTTGTCTTGCAAACGTCCCCATCTGTAGACACATGGATCTAGACGTGGCTGTACGATCCGTTACAAAAAAATGGCTCTGAGCACTATGTGACTTAACTTCTGAAGTCATCAGTCCCCTAGAACTTAGAACTACTTAAACCTAACTAACCTAAGGACATCACACACATCCATGCCCGAGGCAGGATTCGAAACTGCGTCCGTAGCGGTCGCGCGGTTCCAGACTGTAGCGCCTAGAACCGCTCGTCCATCTCGGCCGGCCGATCCGTTACAGCCATGCGGATGCCTGTCATCTCGATTGCTAGTGATACGAGGCCGTTGGGATCTAGCACGGCGTTCCGTATTACCCTCCTGAACCCACCGATTCCATATCTTGCTAACAGTCATTGGATCTCGACCAACGCGAGCAGCAAAGTCGCGATACGATAAACTGCAATCGCGATAGGCTACAATTCCACCTTTATCAAAGGCGGGAACGTGATGGTACGCATTTATCCTCCTTACACGAGGCATCACAACAACGTTTCACCAGGCAACGCCGGTCAACTGCTGTTTGTGCGTGAGAAAACGGTTGGAAACTTTACTCATGTCAGCACGTTGTAGGTGTCGCCACCGCCGCCAACTTTGTGTGAATGCTCTGAAAAGCTAATCATTTGCATATCACAGCATCTTCGTCCTGTCGGTTAAATTTCGCGTCTGTAGCACGTCATCTTCGTGGTGTAACAGTTTCAATGGCCAATAGTGTAGTAATGCTGTAACGAAATCAAAATTCGTTCGCTCACATTCACATCGCAGTTACAAGGGGTGTTCAACAAGTAATGCAACACATTTTTTCTGAAAACGGGTTGCTTTTATTCAGGATTCCAATACACCATATTATTCCGAACTCTTTTGGCTAGAAAACCTCTTTTGACTACAAAATACTGTTTTACAATGCGACAGCCTTACGCCACCTTATTTAGGGGGCCTATATGCTTGCATTATAGCACTCTATTGGTCGACGTCGGATCCAACGTCCTGCTGCATCAATATTCTGCCAGTCATCCACATAGTACTTCGCGCAGACTGCATCCTTCATTGAGCCAAACAGATGGGCTGTAGCGTGGATGAAGATGAACACTCCAAAGAAATTTTGTGAGCTCAAACCGGGTGATCAGTGTTGTGCGAGGCCTTACGTTGTTATGAAGAGTTTCATTTGCATTTTTCTGACGACGAATACGCTGACGTCGTTTCTTCAATTTCCTAGTGAGGGCACAGTAAACTTCAGAGGTGATTGCACAGTGAGGCAGAACAACAAACAGAATAACTCCTTCGGACTCCCAGAAGGACCTTCGTCATGATTTTACCGACTGAGGCTGCAGCTTTGAACGTTTTCTTCGGAGGAGAAGTGGCTTGGCACCTCTCCATGGGTTGCGATTTTGTTTCCGAATATAAGTTTCTTCGCCTGTGACGATGTTCAGCAGGAAATTATCACGACGAGCCTCGCAATGCGCAAGCAATTCTCCACAGATAGTCTTCTGCTAGGCGACGAGGAATCCAGCGGGCACAAGCAGTTGAGTACCCCAACTGGTGGACGAGTGCGTAGCACTACCAACAGAGACGTCCAATTGACGAACGAGGTCTTTGATTGTGATCCGTCCATCACCTTGAATGAGTATTCGCGTGTTCCGTCATTGCACGAGTCCTAGCTGTGTGCTGGCGGCCGACGCGGTGGAGATCGGACAGGTTTTAGCGACCTTGTTGCAATGATGACAGACGTCTTGCCCTACTATTCACCGTATTTTTGTTCGCTGCCATGTCCCCGTAGAAAATTGGCCGAGAAAATAAACATGTTGCATCACTTATTGAACCGCCCTCGTATATCCCACCTGCGGGTGGGCATCCCTAGCTTTACTACGTAACTACGATTTTGTATATGATGATTGTATATCGAGTACTGAATCATACCTGAGCTGTAGCCTTTTTTCACAACAAAGAATTTTCTGCAGTAATAGCCTAAAGCTATATTTACTTCTACGTTCAGCAGCTTTCTCCACAACAGTACGAATTTGCCAACAAACTGCCCGTTAAAAAAAATAAAAAATAAAAAAAACTACCTAATTACTTAAACGGGAGTTTACAAGTCTTTGAGTTTGTATTCGAGTCGTCATTCACTCTTTTTACAATATCTCTGTAAGATCCCTAGTTGCGTCGAACGCAGTGTTTGTTGCTCGCTGTTTGACCTGCACCTAAACTGTGAATGGGATTAACATACAAAAGAGCAACAAATTTGCGCTCGACACAACAAGGGATATTGAAGAAGCACGGTGTCAAGATAAAATGTCAACTCAGTTGGAAACCCGCCGCAAAAGCTTCGACAGCATAACTGAAATCAATTTTTAATAGTTATTAACTCGTATCCACCGTACATACTTGATTCTTCATTCCTCTGCCTACACAACTATGAGTACTTACGTTCTTATGTCACAACTATAGGTAGGCTAATATACAGGGTGGTCCATTGATAGTGACCAGGCCAAATATCTCACGAAATAAGCATCAAACGAAAAAACTACAAAAAACGATACTCGTCCAGCTTGAAGGGGGAAACCAGATGGCGCTATGGATGGCCCGCTAGATGGCGCTGCCATTGGTCAAACGGATATCAACTACGTTTTTCTTTTAGTAGGAACCCGCATTTTTTATTACATATTCGTGTAGTACCTAAAGAAATATGAATGTTTTAGTTGGACCACTTTTTTTGCTTTGTGGTAGATGGTGCTGTAATAGTCACAAACGTATAAGTACGTGGTATCACGTAACATTCCGCAGTGCGGACGGTATTTGCTTCGTGATACATTACCCGTGTTAAAATGGACCGTTTACCAATTGCAGAAAATGTCGATATCGTGTTGCTGTATGGCGATTGTGATCAAAATGCCCAACGGGCGTGTGCTATGTATGCTGCTCGGTATCCAGGACGACATCATCCAAGTGTCCGGACCGTTCGCCGGATAGTTACGTTATTTAAGGAAACAGGAAGTGTTCAGCCACATGTGAAACGTCAACCACAACCTGCAACAAATGATGATGCCCAAGTAGGTGTTTTAGCTGCTGTCGCGGCTAGTCCGCACATCTGTATCAGACAAATTGCGCGAGAATCGGGAATGTCAAAAACGTTGGTGTAGAAAATGCTACATCAACATCGATTGCACGATATTTCTATGCACCAGGAATTGCATGGCGACAACTTTGAACGTCGTGTACAGTTCTGCCACTGGGCACAAGAGAAATTACGGGACGATGACAGATTTTTTGCACGTGTTCTATTTAGCGACGAAGCGTCATTCACCCACAGCGGTAACGTAAACCGGCATAATATGCACTACTGGGCAACGGAAAATCCACGATGGCTGTGACAAGTGGAACATCAACGTCCTTGGTGGGTTAATGTATGGTGCGGCATTATGGGAGGAAGGATAATTGGCCCCCATTTTATCGATGGCAATCTAAATGGTGCAATGTATGCTGATTTCCTACATAATGTTCTACCGATGTTACTATAAGATGTTTCACTGCATGACAGAATGGCGATGTATTTCCAACATGATGGATGTCCGGCACATAGCTCGCGTGCGGTTGGCTCAAATGGTTCAAATGGCTCTGAGCACTATGGGACTTAACATCCGTGGTCATCAGTCCCCTAGAACTTAGAACTACTTAAACCTAACTAACCTAAGGACATCACACACATCCATGCCCGAGGCAGGATTCGAACCTGCGACGTAGCAGTCGCGCGGTTCCGGACTGAGCGCCTGAACCGCTAGACCACCGCGGCCGGCGCATGCCGTTGAAGCAGTATTGAATAACATATTTCATGACAGGTGGATTGGTCGTCGAAGCACCATACCATGGCCCGCACGTTTACCGGATCTGACGTCCCCGGATTTCTTTCTGTGGGGAAAATTTAAGGACATTTGCTATCGTAATCCACCGACAACGCCTGACAACATGCGTCAGCGCATTGTCAATGCGTGTGCGAACATTACAGAAGGCGAACTACTCGCTGTTGAGAGGAATGTCGTTACACGTATTGCCAAGTACTCTGAGGTTGACGGATATCATTGTGAGCATTTATTGCATTAATGTGGTATTTACAGGTAATCACGATGTAACAGCATTCTCAGAAATGATAAGTTCACAAAGGTACATATATCACATTGGAACAACCGAATTAAAATGTTCTGACGCACCTACGTTCTGTATTTTAATTTAAAAAACCTACCTATTACCAACTGTTCGTCTAAAATTGTGAGCCATATGTTTGTGACTATTACAGCGCGAAAAAATTGGCCCAACTAAAACATTCATTTTCTTTACGTACTACACGAATATGTAATAAAAATGGGGGTTGCTATTTAAAAAAACGCAGTTAATATCCGTTTGACCTATGCTAGCGCCATCTATCGGGCCAACCATAGCGCCACTTGTTTCCCCCTTCAAGTTAGACAAGTTTCGTTCTTTGTAGTTTTTTCGTTTGACGCTTATTTCGTGAGATATTTGGCTCGGTCACGATCAATGGACCACCCTCTATACTCGTGTACTTTCAGCTATAATTTACTAACAAGTAAATTACTTGTATACCAGTCCAAAACATCTGGAGTCTTTACGTGTAGACAACCTTCCTTCTTATGCGTTTACGTCTTACTGTTGTCGCTACTGGTTCGTACGTAACCTATTTACACGACTCAGAAATGTTATATCCGGTTAAGAGCTAATAACCTCCCGTTAACAGCAAGGTAATTCGCGCGCGGTCACTTGCTGCGATGGAAATACTTGACGGGGAAAGGTAGTGTGAATTTTTTTGAGGAATAAATCACAGCATCCGCATGATATGGTTGAAAATGACCAGATGTAACCTAAATGAGGATAACTGGATAGGGATTTTCGTCCCTTCCCCTCGGCGATGTTACAAAAATACGTCAGCTGAAAATGTGAGTTTTTGTAGTTCAATTCATGTATAAATCTTAAATTAATAGTTATTAATGCTGTCAGCTACAATATATCCCTCGAATGCTGCCAACAACAAGCTAAGCAACGTGGTGATCACAAACGGTTGTGCTCTTCCAAAGATCATGTGGTGGTTCTTGTTCACTGTTTAAGATTCATGTGTAACGTAAAATATGACAATTATCAGCTGAAATTTTACCTTGGTAGTTTCTGTGTTAGTCACTAAACTTACGATGCAGTTTTAACCACATATAAGGGTGTGGACATATGACTTACAGATTGTATGACACTACCGTAATCAAATGAAAGAAATAAGGAGCCCTTATCTTACTGTTGGAGAATATACGCTGGAATGAGTGACTGACTGCATTTCGTCAGCGTTGGAGCTGTTTGGCCATTATCCAGATAAGCTGCCTCGAGGAAAGTTCAGTGCGGCCAAGAAATAAGACGCTGTCAGAAAATGCAAGGATCATTTCAGTTTTCCGTTGAGATTCAGTTCTGCAAACAAGTGCCTTCGTTATATTTTCGAAAGACGTATACAAAGTTTTTAAACAGCTTTAATCTAGAAATATTTTGGGGTTTCTAAAAGTGGCTATGATCTCCTGTCATAATTTCATCTTGTACTCGTATCTGAAATGCCGGAATTTGCATTTTACAATCTTCATCACACCAACATATTCATATTACATATTTGTCTTTCATGTTTTGTCAACAAACACGTATGAGAATATGGCACCACGAATTGCTTCTGTAGAATCAATATATCAAAATTATTGAGCATCTCACTCCAGTCCATTGGGGTACGCGTATATATTTTTTGTTTACTTAGATTATTCATTTGTGAAACACATCAGTTTTATGTCAAACGGTTTAGGTTTTTATCGAAGAATAATGGGAATGGTCACGTCTAATTTCCAAATGCCTATATGACGGAACGCTATATATTTTTTCCTGGATGAGTTGCTTAATCTTTATTTATCTGATATAATATCTTTCGTATCCCTTGAAAATTTTCTTCCTTGCTACAAATTTTTGATAGCGAAGGTAGCGAATTCTCGGAAGTTGTATATTCATTATGAATTCCTCGAATATATGAGTGGGAAGAGTAGTTCTAGCGGCTTACTCGTCAATTGCGTTCGAGAAAACTACAGAATCCTGAATTTTTCACTCCAAAAGGCGCGCCATCTATGTAATTACACGAACAACCATTGATCTGGTTAGTGAGTGTTTCTTTAGTCTTTTAAAAGACACGATTGTTAATACGGATCTTTCACAATGCGTTTCCCCTGTGTATCAGTAAAGTATTATTTCGTTTTATCAATTTACATGTGTTTGTAAGACTTTGGTTGTGTATTGAGCGGGAAAACAAGAGAGAGATGCCAAACATTCCCTAGATAACATCACAAGAACGAAAGCTGAATACAGTACACCATAGAAGCGCTAAATTGCAGTTTCCTGTTCTTTCGAACGCTGATTGCTGTGTAAAAATAAATTGCGTTCTGATATTTCATTCCAGTAATGCATCACACTTAACAAGTACGGGTATTAACAGAATGCTAGCGATTTTTGTTAAAGTTCAATTATTGTTTTGTTTAATGATATCTAATTCTAACAAATGAGGCTTATATCGGTAACAGCGGACTTATAAATTTGTTAGCATAAAAATTAACCAGATTCCTATCATTTATGCTTTTGGTGACGCATGCAGTGTACCGTGCACTGCCTGATCCAGCGGAGCGTAATTCCATAACACTTCTGAGTTCATTTAGCTGTGACAAGCACATTAAACGTGCAGTAACATCTGGGTATATTTCCACTAACTTCCACAGACTGTAAGATTTACCAGTTCGCATTGCTAGGCCTCTCTGGTTGTAGGCCTAGCACCATATGTTTCCATGTTGTTATGTCTTTAGCTAGTTTTTCGTGACCACAGACAGTACGTCTAACATGGGCGATATATATATTTCGATTCGACAGCATGCTGTCACTGGATTCCTTCTTAGAGAGGGAAAATGTGCAGCTGAAATTCACTTCTGACTTCAATAGACGTCTGCAAGCTACTAGATGGGTGAAAACATTTCTAAGATGAACACACGAGCATTCATGATAAGCGTCGTAGAGGTCGCCCTTGAACTCCCTCTACAGAACACGACAGCGAAATATTCTGATTGATTTTCTTGAATTTGAACAAACCAAAAATACTGCCGGCTATATTCACTTACTTTTTAACATCCGACGAACATTGCACCATAAGGGAATAACATCCGACGAACATTGCACCATAAGGGAATAAGATCGTCCTGAAACAGGATAACATGCGTCCCCACGCTACTCGTGTCATCCTGGGGAAAATTGGGACATTTTCGAGGAACATTTGTGGACGAGTGAAAGACTTCAGTGAGTTCTGAGCTATAATTCGTTGAGGACATGCTATTGTATCGAGCATCGTGAATAAAATATATGAAATATATGTTCTAATTAACCTCGTCGACTCCGTCACTGGGACATTCCCGACCACACTGGAGGGAATAGTTCCATGGTTCCGTAACTTCAAAAGAAGTGACATCGATCATGAAACGCGCAATGCTTTTGAACGAAGTGAAAAAATATGTACGATCAATCCAAGACAAAACTGAGGAAACAATCTCGTTGAAATTCTTATATCGAATCAGTATTCACTTATAACGAATTTGTGTGCACGTTCCCAGTACACGATAGCTTGTGGCTTAAATTTTAGAATTAAGCTCTATGTGACAAACAGGTTAATAATTATTTCAGAATAAAAGCAACCTTAGTTTGAAATTATTAAATGTCAATAACGCGTTTCGCCATTTTATGGAATTTTCAGATTGTATAAAAGTATCTAGATATGTAACCCATCCGTTATATAGCCAAGTAATATGGAAAACGGACGCAACAGTAACTCGATATGTAATCCACCTGTCAAAAAAAACATATAAAATGCAAGGTGGACCTTCAGCACGTCAGCTGACTCCGCCATACTCGTAGCAGTACAAAATAGGACCACGCTAACAGACCAAACACGGCGTGAGTCGCACGCAGCACAATGTCCGTTTGGCGTGCACACAAATATAACTGTCAAACAACTAATAAAACATTTTTAAATGATTTTAATTTGTTTTCTCCAAGGAAGACAGGTCATGTCTATCAACTGCGGTGGCTGTATGGAATAAATTGTTCCAAATTTGTGTCATATCTCATACACTTTCAGGTTTTGAATGTTTTTCTCGGTACGGGATGTTTATGCAATTTGAAGTTACGAATCGCCATGCGTTATCAAACATTATCTAGTTAACTTTGTTATTTCGCTATTAAACGCCTTTACTTTGCTGCTCACATTTACGAATCTGGTATGGCATGTGAATCTTGTAAATTGTACCCTAGCCTCGTTTGCTACATCGAGCGTCATTGCTAAAATCTCGTCTTTTGTGTAACCAGTTACATTTCTTATATGATTTCGGGTCTGATAAGAGTATTACATGAAAGTCTTTGCAACTGACGCCATTATTTCGGTGGTTTGCATATATAATTTTCTCGAAAAGCTTCTCGTCTTTCCTCATGAGTTAACTGTTTTCCAGGTACTCATACTTCACAAAACTCTAGATGGGTACGAGCAACCGAGGCCACCGCCTCCGCCTCTTTAGAGACACTAACAGTGCGACAACGGAATGTAGCTAATAGACAATTAAGGAATTATTACATCCCTCTCAAATTCTTACTTCATTAGTTCATTTTTCAATATGACTGCCAGACTAAATTTACCAAACTGCGACCATTGAATGGTGAAAGGATTTGCAGAGCTGAGGGTGAACATAAAAAACATTAAAATTGTATTTACTATTGTTAGTTACAATAAATTTTTCTTAGCTTTAATATTTTTCTAAAAATCGTTGAATGTTACAAGTTTAAAATTTCAATGAATGCACGATTGCGCTTAATGCCATATATTGACTCAGTTGGGTTCTAGCGTCAGATCATAAATTATTCATGTTACTGAAAACTATTTCCACACAGGAGTTCCTGCTCGGGAAACCCATTATTGTATAGATATTTTTTTTATTTTAGTCTTTCCTCTTCCTGTTAAAAATGTTTCCACGGATCGAGTATGTGGACACAGAAGCTTGATTTTGTAATTGGTTCACTTTTATCCATTATATGAACCTTATAAAGTATTTTTATCAATGTCTACTTCAATACCCACCACCTTTAACGGTTGTACATATGTTTCATATGAAGGAGTTACTTCTCCTACAGCCACATAACTGACAACGTTCATAGGAGAGTTTTGATAGTCGAATCACTTTTTAATATAATATTAGGCTTTTTGGTAGGCCAAGAGAACTTCATTCTCGAATTTGTTTCACTCAGCTTCATTTGATTGTAAATTTTCTTTGTTAGCTTTCCCTCCGAAGAAACACTCATTCTTACGTTATCTAGCATCCTCTTATAATATGATCACAATTTTACATAATTCTACAGAACTTATGTATGAGAATATCAGAACTTTCAATACGTTTCTGAAATAAATTTAATAAAGATTAATAAAATAAATGTAGCATTCCGGCAATCCACTTTATTCATTACAAACAAAAGACCAAATAAACTTACCGCACTGATTCTCACCCCGCTGACGGAAACATATTCTCATCGCTTTCCAATCAAGCAAGCCCGCTTCGTAAAGAAATACGTGTGATATTGATTCATGAGGACTGAAGCTGTCCACCTAACTTTATATGACGAAGAATAGCATGACAGTCTTGATTAACAAATTCAAGGAATTCTTTTGTTACTCCCTTTTAGCCTCGACTGAACCCTTCACATAAGACTTTTAACATTGCAAGATAATAATTGCGTGCAGTGTTTTGCTGCTTTATGCAAGACATGGCAATTGTAGATAGTTTTAACCTTCAAACGGATTTGTGGCTTCTTTGCAGTCAGTAAGTGGTGTTGTGGGTCCGAAAGGATACAACTTTGTTTTAGCCATGAAAAGTATTTTATTTTATTTTCATCACAAATATTTATTCATAAATATTTTTATTTGCTTATATCAGAAACTAAAACACAAGTTTAATACAAAAAATCAGATTAAATCACAAAAGGTAAAAAAAGTTCATCTGCCCTTGCGATACAGTGAAGAGAAATGAAACTTGAAAATTTAAACCAATTTATTGTGTTAGAAATAACGTGAAACCTTAATAGACTGTTGTAAGATGAATATATAGAGTATGAAAAATCGGCAGTGTATGATTAACTTCACATACGAATCAATATTCACTTGACTTCTTCTTTTGTTTCTCTTTAAACGTCACTGATTGGCAGGTTTGGCAAACATACCGCTGCAGCAGGTACGGTACTGGTTGGTCTTTTTCTCGCTGTTACGAGGTCACAGAGCAATGTCATGTTCACTACTGTAAGTAGAGATCATTTGTATCGCTACCTTGATCCACTACTACCATTTTCATTTTGGATCAAGCACAGGTATATAGGAGCGTTCATTAAGTAATGCAACACATTTTTTTTCTCGGCCAGTTACGGTTGATAAAACGTGGAATTTCTTGTGGGACATCGTGGAATATTCCCGCTTCAGCCGCGCGTAATTCCGTGAAGTTACGATCGACGGCGACACTATATGAAGCTTTCAAAACGTCGTCTGTAACGGAGGTGCGTTCCAAGGAGAGAGCTATCACTCAGTTTCTTCTGACGGAAAATGAAATCATCGCTCTTGCAGAATTTCTACGCAGACGTGGCAGTGAAGAAAGAACGGCGAGTCACTGGGCGAGACGTCTGTTACCATCGCAACAAGGTCGCGCCAAAACGTCCGATCTCCGACACAGCTGTGACTCCTGTGATGTTGGAACGTGAGGACTCTCTCATTCGAAGTGATCGACGTATCGCAATCAAACAACTCGCTAATCAACTGGATACTATTTCCTGTTCATACCTTTGTGGCATTTTCGGAAATATTTTGGTTTTGGTTCCGATGCCAAGTCCATGACGCTTCATAAACCTGTGGCATCAACCAAATCGAACCTTAAAGTCTGTTAAGTTCCACTGTAACGCCAGCTGAAGAGCGTGTATTTTAATAATTTTTGTATTAATTCTAGTGCCATTTTGATGGTGTCCATGAATCAGTTCCAAAACGTCATCTTCTATTTTTGGCTATTTTGCATCCACTCCTCTATTTGCACATTTAGTCTTCCTCGTTTCTTGAGTTCTTCTTTAGTAGCCCGCCAATCGCGAATGTTTTTTTTTCTGTTGGTGAAGGACGGAAATTCCGCTCAGCTGCTCTGCTTCCATGCTCTTCTGCATACGCTATTGTTTTCATTTTATTATCTGCATCGTATGAATGCTGTTTTTTTTTTTTTCATTACGAAACTAGCTACTAACAAAGATACAATACTGTTACCGATAACACAAATCACTCTCAATTCAAGTTCACTGACATCGCAGACAATAACGCCGCATCGTAGGCTAGACCAACGTTCTGGGTTTGTGATGGCGGGGTGGGAGGGAGACAGTATTAGCTAGCTTGTGAATCTCGGCAACTGATGTTCGTCGCGTCGGTCCACTGGTGCTACAACTTGATTTCAATGCTGGTAGACAGGTGTCCTGCGGAATCAAATGTATGGCTATTTTTAAAACTAGCGGAAATTTTAAATCAAGCACTAGACATTTGGTATTAGTTTCGCGTATAAGACGCACCTGAATTTTCGGGCCAATTTTTTTGGAAGAAAAAGTGCGTCTTATAGTCCGTAAAATACGATACATACGATTAAAACAACCAAGTAATATACTAATATCAAATCGGAAATCAACAGCAATCCTACTTTCTGTTATGTTTTATTAATTCACAAGTAGGTCAGAGACGCATACGAGACACTGTACACAATAAAGTCAAAACGCAGTTGCGTTCAACTCTGAGGTTCAGCTGACTAAACACAGCTCTGCATACGCTGGCGGGCGCTGGCAGCGGCTGTCGAATGCAGAGGAAAACGAGACGGGCAACGGTCAGCCAGGGTCACGAATGCAGGACGCGCTGACTGGCAACAGCGCCCCTCATGTTATTGACTTTATTTTGCGAATCAAATAAATTAGTGATATGAATGGAATTCTAAAAATACCGAACAACTCATACTTCGTTACCGAACACCATGCACGGGGCTGAAAAACCGAACACGCGGCAGTCCACGTTATCAGTAGATGAAGAGCTTCTATATACTCCTCCGACGTGTAACTTCCCAGAGATGACTACTTTGTTGACTCTTATGAAGTTTTACGTGCTGCAGTAAATGAGAAGATTCCCGTTCAAGTACTTTTCCGTTGGACTTAAGCCTCAGCTGTCTGAAGGGAGTTTCAGACGGAAGAAAAATTACATCGTTTCTTCAGTCCTCATGAATCAATATCACACGTATTTCTTTACGAAGCGGACTTAAATAAAATACAAACTAGCTCATGAGGTGAAATTAAGCGACTTCTAGAGTGAATTACCATTACTTACGTTCTGCACGGAATTACGAATGATAAATAGACAAAAACAGCATGGTGAATTCTGAAGGTTGTTTATGCCTTGTTCAGCCTATCCCCTTGCTCTGCACTATTATTGTGAAATTGGTGTGTTAAGGAATTTGGCACTTAAAACGGAATTTTGAGTAATTATGATTCATATGACCGATATGTTAGCTACGTAATGGATTGTATAAGTTAGAGGCAGGTTGCACGGAGGGTGGTATCGACATAAATCGGAGAAACAGTAAAATAAAATGGTTCTAAGTTAATCAGTAACTGCTTAACTTAGGCTTCCCATGGGACATAAATTATAGTGGGTGTGCAGAGGGCTTATATTTGTGAAGTATATACGTATGTATATACATCTGGAATTATTCTTCCGCGAAAATAAGAGAGCCGACCGGTGTGGCCGAGCGGTTCTAGGCGCTTCAGTCTGGAACCGTGCAACCACTGCGGTCGCAGGTTCGAATCCTGCCTTGGGTATGGACGTGGGTGATGTCCTTAAGTTAGTTACGTTTAAGTAGTTCTAAGTTCTAGGCGACTGATGACCTCAGATGTTAAGTTCCATAGTGCTCAGAGCCATTTGAACAATTTTTGAAAATAAGAGACTTTTATTATGGCCCGCATCTCGTGGTCGTGCGGTAGCGTTCTCGCTTCCCACGCCCGGGTTCCCGGCTTCGATTCCCGGCGGGGTCAGGGATTTTCTCTGCCTCGTGATGGCTGGGTGTTGTGTGCTGTCCTTAGGTTAGTTAGGTTTAAGTAGTTCTAAGTTCTAGGGGACTGATGACCTCAGATGTTAAGTCCCATAGTGCTCAGAGCCATTTGAACCATTATTTTGAACTTTTATTATGGATAGGACTACTAGAGACATTATAAATCCTATGTCATCAAAATATTTTTCAAGAAAGAAGCTACAGAAAAGTTTATCATATTTATTGCTTGAGTTAGAAAAAACAAGTGAAATGATATTCATTAAGAACCAGATGGTAAGAAAAGTGATATGGTTTAAAATCCCGTCGAAGACGATGTCAACAGGGTACGAATACAGAGAGATTGAGAACGAAGTCAGCCGTATTCTTTTACGAACGGCCATCCCGGTATTCTCCTGATTAAATTTAGTAAAAACAGAGAAATGGTAAATATTGAAGGTCAAAGGAAGATTTCTGCCACTATCCTCGCGAATACCGATTTTGTGTACCCATTTAACCACCGCACAACCACGGTCCGTAAATTTGGTTCGAATCAGATCAATGTTAAAACGCGGACACTGAACAACATTTGTGAGAATACAGTTCTCGCAAAGCTGATTAGATCAGATGAAAGGCCGCGCGGGATTAGCCGAGCGGTCTAAGGGGCTCCTGTCATGGAGTGTGAGGCTGGTCCCGGAGGAGGTTCGAGTACTCCCGCGGGCATGGGTGTGTGTGTTTGTCCTTAGGATAATTTAGGTTAAATAGTGTGTAAGCTTAGGGACTGATGACCCTAGCAGTTAAGTCCCACAAGATTTCACACACATCTGAACATTTTTTCGGATGAAAGAACAGAAGGGGAGGGGGTAGAAAACAGTTTACAAAAGCAATGCCTAAATCGCTGTACATGCTTCATATGTAGTCAAATTACATTAAAGATCTACACAGTGGGCTACTACTCAAATGTTATCGGTTTGTCCGGCTATGTCTTACGTTGTTGTTGCGGCCATCAGCCCGATACCTGGTTTGATTCAGTTCTCCAACCATCTCTACCCTGTGCACAGCTACTGCATTCTACAGCCATTAGACCAGTGGTCGTAAACCTTTTTGCTTCAGAGCCAATACTGAGGAGTTTGGGCGGGAATTAGAGGAGGCCACTCAGAAATTCAGTTTTCACCAAACCATTGTTATTGATAGAAGCTTACCACTTACATATTTTGAATATCGTACAGTATCACACAAATATTTTCAATTTCTAGTTTCCTAAGCGGGTACTGTGGCCAGTGCCATCGCATCAGGTTCCCATGTTTGATTTTTCTGATTTCCATGCACATTCCTAAGCATCTTCACCTCCTTGTATCCGAAACAATACGAAATGGCGGCAGTAGACCGTTTCCGATAGGACATTTCTATTAGGCCAGATGTAACAGTATAGAGGCGGTTAAATAATATAACTTAACTGATTTAAAATTTGTCAAAAAGGAACAGGATGTCGTATGATAGCTTTGTATGTAAAATGATTACGAAGTCAGTTTTATCTGTTGTATTATGCATGGCTTTTTAAAAGCAAGTCACACTTACTGGGAAGAACACATTGCATACTCTTCCCGACGAGTATAGTGGCCACTTTTCCTGAACGGATGTCTTGTCCGCATTAGTGATCCACAGAAGATACCATCAGACTGACGTAAATAACAAGGAACTACATTTGTAGGCCAAAATATATTATTTAACTATCGATATTGTAAAAAGAGTTACGGTGCTCTCGACACAAGTGAGATAGCAAGAATAATATAAATCACTTATGTTACATCAAACGACTCAAAAACAAAAAAGATTTTAGGAAAAAAGTAATGGAAAAAGCTTCCTCTGTCAATCTAACTGACAACAATGGTGAATGTATATTAAAACTAGTCTCACCACCTTTCGGCAGGGAGCAGCGGTGTTCAGGGGGAGAAAATACGCAAATCGCTGTATGAGGCACGATCGCAAATGTTTACTAAACATTTTGAATGTAATTTTTCTTTTACTCGTTGCACTGTACGATAACAGCCTTAATTTGATTTCGTATAACTTGCTACAAACATGTACCACATTTGAAGATGACCGTTTCTAAAATGCGCAGTCTTGGATCCATGGTACTTCTATTTGCCATTGATACCATAGCAGCTGATCGGTGCTAGCTGCACATGCTCGTGAACTGTCAGCATTGTAAGACAACAAGTGAAATATTACCCCTCTCACTTCTATTAGCTCCGCAGTGGCCGCGATACATGACACTCTACCTCTGACGTAAACGGTAAACTTTGCTTAGCTCACAGCCTTAAATTATGCACATCTTAAAATATTCTTTTTGTAAGTAATTTGTTTGTTATTGAGCTCAGAAAAATACACTCTTAAGAAGCTCTTAGCTTAGTCCATGTTTTTTGGATTCTACTGGTAGTTGGTAGAAGCATATTATTACAAAAATACGACTGAGAACCGCTGGTGCATGGAGACTTGATTCGGACCATATGCGGACCGCGGGCCGCGGGCCGCAATTTGACAACCACTGCATTATACCCTGCTTATCTTGTTCAAGCCTTGGTCTCTGTCTATAATTTTTAACACTGTCCGCCCTGGTAGCTGAGTGGTCAGCGTGACAGACTGTCAATCCTATGGGCCCGGGTTCGATTCCCGGCTGGGTCGGAGATTTTCTTCGCTCAGGGACTGGGTGTTGTGTTGTCCTAATCATCATCATTTCATCCCCATCAACGCGCAGGTCGCCGAAGTGGCGTCAAATCGAAAGACCTGCACTAGGCGAACGGTCTACCCGACGGGAGGCCCTAGCCACACGACATTTCCATTTTTCCATTTTTAACACTCGCACTTCCGTCTTGTACCAAACAGAGAAGTCCGTTATAGGAAAGGATGTGTTGCACATACATCCACATGACTACTTTTTACACAGGTTATGGAATTGATTTCTATCCGCCGATTCAGTATCTCCCCCACAAGTTATTCGATCTACCCGTCTAATCTTCAGCACTGTTGTTGTAACACCATGTTTCAAAATTTTCTTTTCTCTACTTGTCTTATTTATAGTCCAATTTAAATTTCGTACAATGCTACACGTCATACGAACACCTTCAGCAAACAAAATTTCCTAGCGTTTCAATGTATACTCGACGTTAACAAATTTCTCGTTCTTCAGAAATGCTTTTCTTGCAATTGCCAGTCTGCGTTTTACGTCCTCCCTCCTTCTTCGATCGTCAGTTTTTTGCTGCACAAATAGCAAAACTCGCCTTCTACCTCTAGTATCTTATTTCCTAACCTAGTTTCCTCGACATCACCTAACTTAATTCGCCTTATACAAATATGGAAAACCTCATATCTCTGTTTGGCGAAGAAGTTGCTTGCTTCCGTTGTTTGTAATATTTTTGGATATTGTCACCTGTTCCAAGTTATGAACGGTTGACATATCGGACATATCGGCGTTCTGTTGTTGCATCACCCTTCTTAGACAGATAAAAGGGCCATGGTGCTCCTCTAAACATGAACTCGAGTTATTGGTGTACCGCAGCAGAAGGTAATATTCGCTGGCGCATAAGTAATTCAGCTCCTTTGGTACGTTTAGGGCAGGAACGTCGGAGACAGGAAAATGAAAAATGTCAGAGATGCAACCGTCGCCAGGTCCAGCCACCCCCTCCACTCCCTATTATGTGTGATGTATGTGGATGCATGTGTCGTGCCAGATTGGTCTGGTAAACCATCAAAGAAAGCTCCATACCTGAATTGCGCTGCAAGAAGGAAATGCAGGAGAAAAATGAGAACTGAGATACGAATATCGGCCGCCGCTGCCGCCAACGACGACGACGATGTCGTGTGGTGTACTGAAGCATATGTAGGACAGTTAGCCATGAGGAACTCACGCCTGTGACTTTATTGTCTGAAGACACTTCCTTTACATATCATACTTCATATAATTATAGCTTTCGGCCATTAAGTGCTTTGTCAGCAGTAGACACACATACACACACGCACACACACACTCACGAAAACGCAACTTGCACACACGTCTGTAGTCTCAGAGAACTGAAACCACATTGCCAGTGTGGTTTCAGTTCTCTGAGACTGCAGACGTGTGTGCAAGTTGCGTTTTCGTGAGTGTGTGTGTGCGTGTGTGTATGTATGTGTATCTACTGTTGACAAAGGCCTTAATGGCCGAAAGCTATAATTATGTGAATCTTTTTGTTGCGCCTCCCGCGACTCGACATCTCCGCTATACGGTGAGTAGCAACTTCCCTTCTCTGGTATTGTTACATTGCATCCTGGATTTTGCATTGTTTGATACTTCATACAAACAGCACTTCGTGCCTGTTGCGTTGTAGGTTATGTCCGTTGACGACCATGTTATGGTAAATGTGGATGCCATGTGACTACGGGTATGTACTTATATTTACCAACTAGAACATTATGACCACAGACCTACTATCGATATAAACCCATACAAGTTATAGCAACGTCAGCCGGAAAGGAATGACTGCTACTGAGACCCATGCACGGGGCATGTATTATCACTGAGCGTGCTTTCCGTGTGCAGAATGGGGAAGGCCCGTAAACTACTTGAGTGCGACCGAGGGCAGATTGTGATGACACGAGGGTTTCGGAAACTGTACAACTTGTTCGGTTTTCGAGGATAGCCGTAATGAGTGTCTTAAGGACGTAACAAAACCAAAATGAAGCCACTTCCAGACATCATAGGGTTGGGCGGCCACCCCTCATTGCAGATGTGAGACGTTGTAGGCTGGGCAGATTGGTAAAGTAGGACAGACGGCTAACTATGGCGGAACTAACATCCCACTTTAATGATGGGCAGAGTGCAAGTGTGCCTGAACACACAGTACACCGAACACCCTCAACGACGGGCCTCCGCTACCGATGACGCATGCATGTACCAATGTTAGCACCACGATATCGCAACTACGACTGAAATGGGCACGTCATCACTGGCACTGGTTGGTGGCGCAGTGGCGGATCGTTGCATGGTCTGACGAATCCCGATACCTTCTTCATCATGCAAATGGGAAGGCGCGAATCCATCGTCTTCTAGGGGAACAGCTCCTTGACAACTGTATTGCGGGATGGAGAGAAGATGGCGGCGGCTTCATTACGCTCTGGTGAACATTGGCGTGGGCATCCGTGAGTCCACTGCAGCGCGTGCAAGGCACCATGACGGCCGAGGAGTATCATAAACTGGTGCACTTCTTGGCCACGTACACTTCTTGATCATCTTTCCCGACAGCAGTGGTATTTTTCAGTGATACAATGTACCATGTCACAACACCAGGAGTGTGATGGAGCGGTTCGAGAAACAAAATGACGAGTTCCAATTGATGTGGTGCCCCCCCCCCCCCCCCCCCCCCCCCGCCAACTTCCCAGCTTGCCAGATCTGAACCGCATCGGACACATCTGGGATATGAATGAACGTGGTGTCAGAGCTCATTGCCCCGATCCCCGGAATTTACGTGAATTAGGTGTGTGCAGATATGGTGCCAACTCTCTCCAGCGACCTCCCTAGCATGGTCTCATTGTTTCCATGCCAAGACGCGTTGCCTCTGTTATCCATGCCAAAGGTGGACATAGGTAGGTCATAATGTTCTGGCCGATCAGTGTACTTTGAGGATGTGGCTACAGCCATTTATGTTAGCTCACGGAACTAAATAGTCACTCCGTTGAAAGAGAGCAATGATCGTTCTGCACCGCAGTAGTCTAACGTAATTCATAGCAATGAAGTCTGTGCCAGTCTATGCCAGTCGGTTGGTTGTAAGGAGCCCGTCCAATAGGATGGGGTCAACGTGTAGATATAACATCTTTTCAACTACGCGTGACCACACCGTGACTGAAGTTGCCCAAATTGTCAGTATATTAAAGCAAACTCTATAGTGTGCCCACAAGAGAAAGTGTACCACTCGCGCAACAAGCACCGAGTGTATGGACATGTCTGCCCGCACTACTTAGCAGCGTTACGAATGTACCGGGTGATCAAAAAGTCAGTATAAATTTGAAAACTGAATAAATCACGGAATAATGTAGATAGAGAGGTACAAATTGACACGCATGCTTAGAATGACATGGGGTTTTATTAGAACCAAAAACATAAAAAAGTTCAATAAATGTCCGACAGATGGCGCTTCATCTGATCAGAATAGCAATAATTAGCATAACAAAGTAAAACGAAGCAAAGATGATGTTCTTTACAGGAAATGCTCTATATGTCCACCATCATTCCTCAACAATAGCTGTAGTCGAGAAATAATGTTGTGAACAGCACTGTAAAGCATGTCCAGATGTATGGTGAGGCATTGGCGTCGGATGTTGTCTTTCAGTCGATCACGATACACTTGCGACTTCAGGTAACGCTAAAGCCAATAATCACACGGACAATAATCACACGGACTGAGGTCCGGGGACCTGGGAGGCAAAGTATGACGAAAGTGGCGGCTGAGCAAACGATCATCACCAAACGATGCGCGCAAGAGATATTTCACGCGCCATCTGTCGGACATTTTGTGAACTTTTTTTTTTGTTCTAATGTCATGTCATTCCAAGCATGTCATGTCATTCCAAGCATGTGTGTCAATTTTTACCTCTCTATCTGCATTATTCCGTGGTTTATTAAGTTTTAAAAATTTATACTGACTTTATAATCACCCTGTATATAACAGCATATGACAACAACATATAAATGTGTCACCTTGCACTTGATAATGGCCTAAGGCCGACATTGCAATAGTGGAAATAAAAAGCTTAACAGCCACTGCCGTAAACATGATGTCTTTCAAGAAATTTCATATGACTGTGAATCCCAGTTATGAAAAGTTATGTACCGAGATGGTCTAATGGTTGGGTTTGTCTCTAAAGAGGTACCGATCACATGGTCTCCGTACTTAAGTCATATTAAGAATGCCGGGGTCAGTCAGGGACATATCCGTAATCGGTTGTAACATTCATCCGTGGCCTTCATGAACCGTGTGAAGACGTCGTGTTCCGGTTACGGTTGTAGAAGTTTTTATTGTGCTTTTTCAGTTTGGGTGTTATGCCGTTATAAAGCATAAATACTTATAACATCTCGGGGACATAACCTCAAAAGACATCCTCTTAAAGGGAATGTTTTCTTGCTATAAAGGTATGGTTACTTGGAACTTATACCTGTGTCAAGGAAAGGCACGAATTATTCACGCTGACAATGCGCAGACGCTAATTACAATAGCAGCATAAACCAGACATAGCAGGAATGTGACGCCCTTAACAATCAGTAATCATAATATCACTTGGTTGCTATCCACTTTGAGTTTGTAACACTTGAGCTACATGGCACACTCACACTGCGCATGCCAATCTCACTGTAGGACAGAACATTATTTCACTGTTTTGAGCCAATTTTTTTGCCAAATTAATGCACTATGAATTGTCCCAAGCGAGGAAAGAGTTTAACCATTTTCTGTGCGTAACTTTCTAGGTTATATGTATATCTTCACTTTTTCATGATTCTTAAAAACCGTTTATCTTTGTGACGGTACATCTGAGCAGGATGCTATCGTATACTGATGGGTTAAATTAGTAATTGCGAGCAATAGATTACAACGTTTCATTTAAGATTCACAACAGGGCCGGCGTCGGCGCTAGCGTTGGTTGCTACCACTTTGACGGGGACCTGTACTAACAAATTTAAAGGCCAATTAGCTACCGATTGCAAGTTGAAAATCAGATATAAATATCGGAAGAATAACGTACGGGGCCCTAACGGGGCGTAACTCATCTCTAATTACGTGTTTTTCTAGTTTTTGCAGTATCATGGTAAGATGTTACATCACTCTGATAGCCTTAAAGAACACTGCTGTCTTGTGGTTTCTCAGGGTATCCATTTTGTATAGTCGAACGACTGTACCGCAAAACAATTAGAGGACCCGCTAGACAGCAACGTTATGTTGGTTGCATGCAAATCAGGCGGATCACAATTCAGGTCGTTCGGATGCTTTCGCCCATGATAGTACATTTCGGGCAAGAGAGTAACATCCTGACCGCACGGAATTACTTATGCTTGACGGGTTGTGAGACGGCACCCTGAGGCTGCTTGCAGCTATGAGAAGCCACGGATGGTATTGATTAGTTTAAAGTAACTGGAATTTTAACAGCAAGAAGAGTAAAATAAAAAAATGAAGAATTACATCACGGCTACCAAAACGAGGTGAAAATGGCAATTAGGTCACCTGTTAGTGGATCCTGTCCTATTACAGATTTAATACACTACTGGCCATTAACATTGCTACACCACGAAGATGTGCTACAGACGCGAAATTTAACCGACAGGACGAAGATGCCGTGATATGCAAATGATTAGCTTTTCAGAGCATTCACACAAAGCTGGCGCCGGTGGCGACACCTACAACGTGCTGACATGAGTAAAGTTTCCAACCGTTTTCTCACGCACAAACAGCAGTTGACCGGCGTTGCCTGGTGAAACGTTGTTGTGATGCCTCGTGTAAGGAGGATAAATGCGTACCATCACGTTCCCGCCTTTGATAAAGGTCGGATTGTAGCCTATCGCGACTGCGGTTTATCGTATCGCGACATTGCTGCTCGCGTTGTTCGAGAGATGACTGTTAGCAGGATATGGAATCGGTGGGTTCAGGAGGGTAATACGGAACGCCGTGCTGGATCCAAACGGCCTCGTATCAGTAGCAGTCGAGATGACAGGCATCTTATCCGCATGGCCGTAACGGATTGTGCAGCCACGTCTCGATCGCTGAGTCAACAGACGGGGATGTTTGCAAGACAACAACCATCTGCACGAACAGTTCGACGACTTTATCAGCAGCATGGACTATCAGTTCGGAGACCATGGCTGCGGTTACAGTTGACGCTGCATCACAGACAGGAGCGCCTGCGATGGTGTAGTGCACGAATGGCAAAACGTCATTTTTCGGATGAATCCAGGTTCTGTTTACAGCATTATGGTGGTCGCATCCGTGTTTGGCGACATCTCGGTGAATGCATATTGGAAGCGTGTATTCGTCATCGCCATACTGGCGTATCACCCGGCGTGATGGAATGGGGTGCCATTGGTTACACGTCTCGGTCACCTCTTGTTCGCATTGACGGCACTCTGAATAGTGGACGTTACATTTTAGACGTGTTACGCCCCGTGGCTCTGTCCTTCATTCGATCCCTGTGAAACCCTATCAGCAGGATAATGCACGACCGCATGTTGCAGGTCCTGTACGGGACTTTCTGGATACAGAGAATGTTCGACTGCTGGCCAGGCCAGCACATTCTCCAGATCTCTCACCAATTGAAAACGTCTGGTCAATGGTGGCCGAGCAACTGGCTCATCACAATACGCCAGTCTCTACTCTTGATGAACTGTGGTATCTTGTTGAAACTGCATGGGCAGCTGTACCTGTACACGCCATCAAAGCTCTGACTGACTCAATGCACAGGCGTATCAAGGTCGTTATTACGGCGAGAGGTGGTTGTTCTGGGTACTGATTTCTCAGGATCTACGAACCCAAATTGCGTGAGAATATAATCACATGTCAGATCTAGTATAATATATTTGTTCAATGAATACCCGTTTATCATCTCCATTTCTTCGTGGTGTAGCAATTTTAATGGCCAGTAGTCAACAATCCCGCGTGGAACGTGATATTTTGTAGTACGTAAAATTCAATAATGTATTTCAATTATTCTATTATAAAAATGGCCAGATAGGAATGTGCCAGGCGTAGTGGGTTTGTAACTCACGTATCCGATGGTATGTAGGGCTTAACTGACGTTTTTTTGAAATTACGTGTTATAACTATAAATGTTGTCACATAATCGTAACACTTCCAGATCTGTAGAATGCTAATGTAATTTTGCTGAAACTAGTAATCAGTATATGTTTCATTTGGAATCTGGGGAATAAAACTTCCGTTTAGAAGCTTTTCTAGACTGATATAGAGACCGCTCCCCTGCTGACGATGTCATGTAATTATATTATTTTAGCAGTTACATCAGACATTGCCCATCCCTGTGTTTGGAAGAACTCTTACGTCTTTTTCCTTGACGCTGCAGCTTGTGGCAAAGCTGTAGAAGCGACGGCGGAAGCCATCTGTCGCCGGATGCGGCCGACGGCTGCGCGTGTAGCGCCGTGGGTGGGGCGTCGTCGTCGTCGCAGCCGGCGGGGCGCGCCCTGGCGCCGCTCGCGAGGACGGCCGTGTCGCGCCGCGTAGCCGCCAGCGGCCGCGGACAATCTCGTTACGGCTCCATCACGGCTCCTCCAGAAACCATCACTCCTCCCAAATTCGTAGAAATTGCGTTCTCAGTTGAGGTTTCTCCACGCCGCCGAGATTCTTTTGCTATTTCGCGGCGGCGGCTCGTCCTTCGCTCCGAGCGCTGGCCTTCGCAGTGTGTTTGCTCCCAGTTTTGCAGGCCATGTTTACTGGATTAGCAGTGCGAGTTGATTCACTTCGTTCTCCGTACGGCACGACTGTAACTATTTGGTGATCACTGTGAGGGATTTCAATTTCGATTTTATTTGCTTAGTGTCAAGCTAATGTTCATTTCGGATTTGCAGGTAGCTCTCGTGTTTCTTCCGTGTTTGCACTTAAAATTATTGGGAACAGGTTGCACCTTTTATGCAAAACATTATTTTCTCTTGTTACCCAAACATGTTTCATCACCTCTGTGCCACCATTAGTGGCTTTGTTTATTGGACAACTATTAAAGTGAACATGTTTTAGGTTGTAACTCATCTAAATGAAGGCTAAAGATAGTATTTGTTCGGTTATGTCCTTACCTTGATTATACATTATACGGTTTTGCAGGACCATGTGTATGGTGTCCTGCACTGATAGTTGTCATATACAAATCAAACGATATGAATGTGAATTTTATCACCGAGTTAATCTATCCTTTGATAGATTGTAATAACGCACTATTGACTTAAAGGGAAGTGACAAAAAAATGGTTCAAATGGCTCTGAGCACTATGGGACTTAACTGCTGTGGTCATCAGTCCCCTAGAACTTAGAACTACTTAAACCTAACTAACCTAAGGACATCACACACATCCATGCCCGAAGCAGGAATCGAACCTGCGACCGTAGCGGTCACGCGGTTCCAGACTGGAGCGCCTAGAACCGCACGGCCACTCGAGCCTGCAAAGGAAAGTGACATAAAATTGAATATTGGTATTTGGAACAAGGTAATAGACGATGCTACAGATTCCACAACTGTTGTTCAATTAATAAGAAGTACTGCAATTTCCTTTTTAAAGAACTTTGTCGAGTTCACACGACCAGATTCGGCCTGCATATGAGGCCATTTTCAAGTGGGCCTGAAATTGCCACATGGTGCTTCACAAAATGATAGTTACACATA
The DNA here is from genome assembly GCF_023864345.2 of Schistocerca serialis cubense. NCBI lineage: Eukaryota > Metazoa > Arthropoda > Insecta > Orthoptera > Acrididae > Schistocerca > Schistocerca serialis. The sequence continues at coordinate 754,609,901 of NC_064639.1, read as the reverse complement.
TAATTTTGCTTTTAATAACAGGAGATTTGGACCATGCTTATATAGAATGTTCGGAAATTAGCCTTACAAACTTCTTGAACTTTGTTTAACTAATCTACTTCTGCTTATGGAATTGACCTAGGCGAAACGCAGCACAATTATTAGAGAAAGGAAACGCAAAGAAACATCCAGTTATCAGTTAAGGACATTTGTTTGTACGGAGACTTAAACATTACGTTGTACGTTATTCCAAAGCAAAAAAGAACCCAGCATACTGCAACAGTACTGATGCATTACAACAGTGGCAACATGTGCAGTCCAGCAAAGTTGTTACAGACATAGTACCGACGAAGGAATGTTCTAGTACACACTCTCCGTCCCACCTGTTGTCTCTTCAGTTTCTAGTGCAGCGGACAGAACTTGCTCCTCTATCTTTACAGGAGTCTCGTAAATTAAACTTTGCATACAACCAAGTATGCACTGCGGCTTTCACAGAACAGACTAGTTCAGAGCTGCATGAAAGCAGTCTCCGCGCGGAAGCGTACAATGACAACATCGCTCACGTGCGAGACCACCGATTGGGTAGATAAGGGGGGAGGGGGTGGTAGGGGCGGGGGGAGGGTAGGGGAATTCTTTGACAATGTTACCTACTCTGGTTGCCAAAAGATCAGGCAATCGTTAAACGACCGTCACCCGAAAGTGTCGAAACGAAAGCCAACAGGCAATATGTCCAAGAAAAGAAAACATTTACTGAATTTTAATGTGATTTGAATATAAGAATACTTAAGATGGCATCAAAACAGCCAAATTCCTTATTTAAAACAGAAATTTCGTTTATTCACTATTCTGTTTGTTCCGACCAAATCTCTCCCCAAATAAATAAAAGTGGACGTCGTGAAGCGACGAGCCATTCTTCTGTAAGAAGTGTAATTAACCTGACCTAATTCTCGGCTTACGCAACACTCTAGACGAAGAGTACTTATCGTGTTATCAATTCTGAAACGATCTATTGCATTAGCAGGCGATCAGATTCATTTGGAACTTATGTAATATCGGCTTTACAGAAAGCAGTAGCATCCATACCAGACCGGCATTACGTAGCTGTCCATAGCAACGTAAGATGTGTTGTAAAGATGACGTCACCTGAAACATTTTAATCACAGAATAATATGCAAGTACTTACTGTCTTGTAGTACAGTAGTGGGATCCTACTTCAGTTCCTAATAATCGCTGAATCGGCGATTACTCCTTAAAACCACAGTGTTAAAGAGAACTTAGTTAAAAAGTAAATACCTCGTATATTTTCAATAGGCACTTTTTACGGCAGTGTAAACATTGCGCAAACATTTATGTTGATTTATCCTGTTGTGTAGCTATTGGTCGGTTTAATATCCCTAATGGAACAATTCGCTGTTACAGATGCATGACCCTTGGAAAAAATGCTTGTTGTGGTTTAACGTTTCAGAGCGCCATTCTCGTTCTGAAGTAATTATGAGTACTGCTACTGCGACAATATTTTTCTTCGTTTCTCGCCAGTGTTAAACGCATATTCGTGGCACCGTTTAAAAAGTATTAAAATCGTTTGTGATGAACTCTTTATGTCTTGTAATTCTTCAGTTGATTCTGATGTATGTAAAGTACACTAGATGCAAGAAGCACTGAGCGATAACAATAGTAATATGCATCGCAACTAAAACGGAGTTAGTAGCAAAGCTTTCCGAAATTACTTCACTCCAGAAGGCGAAGTAAATGTTACAGAATTCGAATCGAGGACAACTGCCAACACGAGTAACTTGGAAGTAAAAATATTCGGTGTAGCAAAGTAGCTTAAAACAATTAATAAAGGGAAGTCATCCGGTCCAGATAACACACCAGTAAAGTTCCTTTCAGAGTATTCTGATAAAAAGCCCCATTTTTAGCAACCACATACAAACGAAGGCTCTTACTGTAACAGAAGACTGGAAAGTGGCGCAGCTCACATCAATACTCAAGAAAGGAAATGGGAAGAATCAGCTGGATTACAGACCCATATCACTAACGTTGATTTTCAGTGTGATTTTGGAATATATATTGTGTTCCAACATTATGAATTGCCTTGAAGATAACGATCTACTGATAAATAGTCAGCACGGATTCAGAATATATCGTTCTTTTGAAACACAACTAGCACTTTATTCGCACGAAGTAACGAGTACTATCGATGAGGGATTTCAAATTGATTCCATATTTCTAGAATCCCAAAAGGCTTTCGACACCACTCCTAACAAGAGACTTCTTATCAAACGGCATGCCTATTGAATATCGCTTCATTTGTGCGACTGGATCCGTGATTTCCTCTCAGAATGGTCACAGTACATAATAATCGACGGAAAACGATCGAGTAAAAGTAAAGTGATATCCGTCGTGCCCCAAGGAAGTGTTATATGCCCTCTGCTGTTCCTAATCTGCATAAACGATTTAGGAGATAACCTGACCAGACCTCATGGATTGTTGGCAGATGATGGTGTAATTTACCGCCAAGTGAAGTCATCAGAAGATCAAAACCAATTGCAAAATGACTTAAGACCCGATATCTGAAAAACAGTGCGAAAAGTGACAATTCGTTCTGTAAGCAAAAGTGTCAGGTCAGCTGCATGAGAACAAAAAGAAATCCATTAAATTTCGATCACTTGATAAATCACACAAATTTAAAGGTTATCGATTTGACTAAATACTTAAGAACTACAATTACGAACAATTTAAGTTGGAACTATCTCATAGATAAGGTTGTGGGGAAGACAAACCAAAGAATACATTTTATTGACAGAACACATAGAAGAAGCGACAGGTCTACTAAAGAGACTGCGTTCGCTGCGTTTATTCTTCCTCTGCTAGAGCACTGCTGTGCTACTTGGCATTCTTACCAGGTACAATTACCTGCAGAAATCGAAGAAGTTCGAAGAATGGCAGCTCGTTTTGTACTATCGCGAAATTGCTATGGACATGATACGTGGATTGGAGTGACTGTCATCAATGCAAAGGCGTTTTTCGTTTGCGACGAGATCTTCTCACGAAATTTCAGTCCCCTACTTTGTTCTCTGAATGTGAAAGTACACTAAAGCGCTAAAGAAACTGGTATAGGCATGTGTATTCAAATATGGAGATATGTAAACAGGCCGAATACGGCGCTGTGGTCGGCAACGCCTATATAACACAACCGTTGCCTGCTTCAATGGCAGGTTATCAAGATTTAAGTCAGTTTGAAAGTTGTGATATAGGCAGCGCAGAGGCTATGGGACAAAGCATCCCCATGGTAGCGATGAAGTGGGGATTTTCCCGTACGACCATTTCACGAGTGTACCATGAATACCAGGTAAACATCAAATCTCCGACATCACTGCGGCCGGAAAGAGAGCCTGCAAGAACGCGACCAACGACGACTGAAGAGAATCGTTCAACGTGACAGTAGTGCAACCCTTCGGCAAATTGCAGCAAGTTTCAATGCTGGGCCTTCAACAAGTGTCAGAGTGCGAACCATTCAATGAAACATCGATATGGGCTTTCGGAACCGAAGGTCCACTCGTTTACCCTTGATGACTGCACGACGCAAAGTTTTACGCCTCGCCTGAGCCCATTCAACACCGACATTGGAGTGTTGATGACTGGAAAGATGTTGCCTGATCGGGCGAGCCTCGTTTCAAATTGTATCGAATGGATAGACGTCTACGGGTATGGAGACAACATTATGTATCCATGGACCCTGCATCTCGGCAGGGGACTGTTCAAGCTGGTGGAGGATTTGTAATGGTATGAGGCTATTAGTTGTAGCGATATGGGACTCCTGATACTTCGAGATACGGTTCCGACATATGACACATACGTAAGCATCCCGTCTGATCACCTGCATCTATTCATGTCCGTTGTGCCTTCCGACGGACTTGGGCAATTCCAGCAGGACATTACGAGACCCCACAATGATCAGAATTGCTGCAGAGTGGCTCCAGTAACGTTCTTCTGAATTCAAACACTTTCGCTGGCCACCAAACTTCCCAGACATGAACATTATTGACCATATCTGGGATGCCTTGCAACGTGCTATTCAGAAGAGATCTCCTCCCCTCGTACTCTTACGGATTTATGGACAGCCCTGCAGGATTCATGGAGTCAGTTCCCTGCAGTACTACTTCATGCACTGTTCGAGTCCATGTCACGTCATGTTGCAGCACTTTTGTGTGCTCGCGGGGGTCCTACACGATATTACGCAGATATACCAGTTTCTTTGGCTCTTCACTATATTTTATTTGTATTTTATTGTCACCAAACTACGTAGAGAGAAATGATATAATAAAATAAGAGAAACCAGAGCCTTTACGAAAAGATTTAATTGTTCATTTTTCCTACGTACTCTTAGAGAGTGGAACGATTGAGAATTAATTTGAAGGTGGTCCGAAGAACCCGCTGCCAGGCACTTAAGTGTGAATTGCAGAGCAATCATGTAGATGAAGATGGCGCTGTAACTGGTCCAAATGTCCAGTGGTTGAGGTACCGGCTCATAGTGACCAGCAGGCATAATATTCCGGCCATCAGACTTGTCGCTATAGTTATGTACGGAGCGGCCCACTGGAGCAGGGGAAACAAATCCTCCATGAACCTCCAGGACGTCAGTTCGTTAGTGCTCCTGACGATGGTGACACTTCTGGTCGCCGAAATATTGAGCACGTTGGGCACTACGACCCGTCAGTACACCTGTGGACTGATCGATACAGAGTATGTCTTCATTGTCAACCAGACTGTAGGTGTTTCCGTTGTCGTAACAAGGGTAAGTGGAGCCCAGTGCAATCTCTGAAATTGTGTCGCTCTACCCTCAAATGACTTCTCATTTTTATTTATTTAATAATTTTTGCTGCCAGCTTGTTTTCTCCTTTACTGACCTCAACATCATTTTATATTTAAGTAACAGGTATTTCTGTAATTGTTTTTTGCATGATGCAATTCATAACACTCAAAAATACACAGTGGCAAATCGTATTACTTGCAACAATAACCCAATTCATAATTCCATTGCTGATCAAAGCAAAACTGTAACTAACACAAAACAAACGCCAAATATTCTCTTTTCGTTCTGTTGCCTCATGATGGTGGCTCTATCTCTCTCTCTCTTTCTCTCTCTCTCTCTCTCTCTCTCTCTCTCTCTCTCTCTCTCTAGTCGTGTAGACGATCCCGACGTTCTGTGATCCCATGAACTAAAGGCTGCCATTTTATTCTGACTTGTATATCTCACTAAGAGTTTCGATGTTGGAATGCATTACTTCTACGATGCCATAAATCTGCTCCTAACGTCCTATTTTAATGGTCTCCTACATGCAATGACGGAAAGAAATCGGAACGGCAAGAATTAGTAATGTAGGATAATGAAATTTTGGGAATACAGGGCTATTACAAATGATTGAAGCGATTTCATAAATTCACTGTAGCTCCATTCATTGACATATGGTCACGACACTCTACAGATACATAGAAAAACACATAAAGTTTTGTTCGGCTGAAGCCGCACTTCAGGTTTCTGCCGCCAGAGCGCTCGAGGGCGCAGTGAGACAAAATGGCGACAGGAGCGGAGAAAGCGTATGTCGTGCTTTAAATGCACTCACATCAGTCAGTCATAACAGTGCAACGACACTTCAGGACGAAGTTCAACAAAGATCCACCAACTGCTAAATCCATTCGGCGATGGTATGCGCAGTTTAAAGCTTCTGGATGCCTCTGTAAGGGGAAATGAACGGGTCGGCCTGCAGTGAGCGAAGAAACGGTTGAATGCGTGCGGGCAAGTTTCGCGCGTAGCCCGAGGAAGTCGACGAATAAAGCAAGCAGGGAGCTAAACGTACCACAGCCGACGGTTTGGAAAATCTTACGGAAAAGGCTAAAGCAGAAGCCTTACCGTTTACAATTGCTACAAGCCGTGACACACGATGACAAAGTCAAACGCTTTGAACTTTCGGCGCGGTTGCAACAGCTCATGGCCTCCACGCCCTCCCGACTTAACCCCATGCGATTTCTTTCTGTGGGGTTATGTGAAAGATTCAGTGTTTAAACCTCCTCTACCAAGAAACGTGCCAGAACTGCGAGCTCACATCAATGATGCTTTCGAACTCATTGATGGGGACATGCTGCGCCGAGTGTGGGAGGAACTTGATTATCGGCTTGATGTCTGCCGAATCACTAAAGGGACACATATCGAACATTTGTGAATGCCTAAAAAAACTTTTTGAGTTTTTGTATGTGTGCGCAAAGCATTGTGAAAATATCTCAAATAATAAAGTTATTGTAGAGCTGTGAAATCGCTTCAATCATTTGTAATAACCCTGTACATTTGTCTAGGTAAAATATTTAATTAATTGACATTACAAGATCACAGGTTAATGTAAGAGCAAGATAAGCGATTGCATTCGAGAAATGCTGGTACATAAATAAGCAGTGTAGCCGCTAGAATATTGAATGCAAGCATTCAAACGTGCATGCATTGTGTTGCGCAGGCGCCACTCTTACGCGCCTGGTGCCAAATCTGAATAGACATCATGTTCCAAATATAGAAACACACCTAAGAACTTTCGTTTATGACGTACAACTCCTTCTTGTTATAGCGATTTTTTTTCACTCAATTACGTCACAGGCCGTGTCGTACGTAGGTGACCAATTGGTGGGTCACTCAAGTAGATCAGACGTCAGCACTTCTCCTGCAACATTTGTTTTGTGATGATATAGCTGTGGAATTTGCTTGGAAACGTGCACCTTCAGTGACGCACAACTGGATATTCAATCGAGGGGTGAATGTTGGCTGATAGTTAAATATATTCCTGAATTGTGAGATGAAAGCACTGTACGAGACTCATTCATAAAATAATAATCATAGAAAGTCATAACGATTGAGGTTATGAACTGCTGTATAAATAATCAGTATGCAAACCCCAGCGATATTGGTCATTCAGTAATTTAGCTTATACGTTCCATAATTCTTCTGATGAAACAAAAAAGCCCTATGCTACTCCTAATATTCGTGGTGCTACTTCGTTGCGTCGTACTTTCTCGATAAATATTAGCTAGTAAGGTGATTAATTCCGCAAGTCTTCTAATGTAAATCTAATGCAAATGTTGGCAGTGCTTAGTACACATCGTGTAGCCGCAACTGTTTCCAAGTGCCGACGATTACTTATTTCGTTACTATCTCTGTTGCACGTTTTTCAGTATGCCTTGTGACAGTATTCGTAACTCAAATATGGTTATGCAGCTTGTATCTGTGAAGACAACTACAAACATACGAGGCCTGTTCAGAAAGTAAGCTCCGATTGATTGCCAAATTGAAACCACAGTGAACATCAGAAATGTTTTACTTGTAACAATTAGCTACACCTTTCAGCTACTTCTCTACGTAGTCGCCGTTCTGCCTTAGACTTTTGTCGTAGCGTTGTACCAACTTTTTAATAGCCTCATCATAGAAGGCAGCCGCCAGTGCTTTCCGCCAATTCTCCACGCTGGCCTACACCTCGTTGTCTGTGTCAAAATGTTGTCTTCAAAGACAGGGGTTCATGTGACCAGAGATGAAACTCAGGGGGAGACAATTGCGGACTGTATTGTGGGTAATCTAACATTTCCATTTGAAAACGATGCAGGAGCATCTTCATTGCCCCTGCAGAATGCGGCTGAGAATTGTCGTGAAGACGAAACAGCACGACAGTTATGTAATGTTAGCTGCATAGCTTCAGGCGAAATTTCTCACCACGCCCTCGTACTTGGCGGCAGACACTATTTTCTAGACATCTTTACGCACTCACTGCGAGCTCAGAAATGAGAAGAGCGACGTGATGCTAACTGGGGTTATACTAGAGACACTACCCAACACATCTGTGCAAAGCTTTATCGGATTTTCATAGTCGTTTCCATTTCGCGACCGATCGGAGCTTACTTTCTGAACGCCCCTCGTATCTTTACTTAAATACCGGTAACTAGAAGCTCTCTCCGTACTATACTGCATCATTTTTGCGTCGACTTGTAAACAGAAATCAGCAGACCAATTTATCAGCATTCAGATAGAAATGGATATATCAGCTGGGTACTTATACATGAACAGTGCACTAAGATTACTCAATTATGCAAATGCCTTTCGCCTTTGAAACTAGGAAAAACTTTGGAAACGTGTCACATTCAGCTATCTCATTTTTAAGTATAAAAACCATGAGTTTCATCACTTTATATTACATAATTTATATTTAGTGACGCTGGAACACTGCATAATTTTTTCTTATTGACGTCACAGTAACAATGATACCATGCAAGATGCTTTATTAAAAGCATGTGACTGTGCTAGGTTTATGATATTTCTATGAGCACTTCAACATATAGTTAGTTAGATGGTCAAATGTATCTCCTGAAGTGTTTCCATTGCTTTAAATGTTGCCTGATGAAGATCATTTTGATAGAAACTGGCAACAGAAAATAGGCGACATTAATCAGCAGCTTCTAGTACTACATACATATGACTGACTTTAATTTCAAGTCTCTTAATTGTCATTTAGTAGGGACCGCTGTAGAAGCTTCGTCGTGCTTGAAAACATTCTTACATGAAAAATTTAAAATTTTGCCCTTCTCTCAGTTACCATCTGTATCAACACCAGACTGATCTGTGATGGCCGGTTAGGTTTGTAGCATTTTTCTGGCTGCCTGATATATTCTGACAAATTTTTTTACCAGGATCGACGACAGTGTTAAATGATGCTGGCTGCTGGCGTACCCCTTCGTAGCAAATAACGAGCATGCCCTTTTTCTGCCTGTTTCCCTACATTCACCTCTGCAGCTATGGAACAAAAAATACACTTTCCGCAACACTGATCGACATATTTTCGTTTGTCATCCCACATATTTTTTTTTTAGCTAACGGACACTGTCCACATGCCGATCGAAGAGCCATATTTCAGAAGCGCCAAGTGCAACAAATGCAGCAGGCGATCCAGTATAAATGCATCAGCAAGATGAGGCGCCCGGAATATTCGACAGATCAACACTTCATCGTGAGAGAGTGCCACAGCATGTGCAACGGGAAACCTCACGACGTGTCTGCAGGGATCCGCGACTGCCATAGGACACCGATGATCGAACGGAAGGAAACGAGAAGTCGTAATATCGCATCGTGATCGAGTGTTCTTGTTGCTAATGCCTGATTTCCAACCAAAAGAAGGCCTTGTAGACACATGATTTCTGAATTAGTCATGGATTTTTAATTTAATTCTTCATTAAATATTTCCGACATTCATTCGGATGGAACAGCGACCAACACAGTCACAAAAGTTAATTTCCTATAATCTACAGTCGCACTTTAATTTGCCCTACTCCCACCAATTTTGGCAAAATACTAACACAAATTCTCTACAGACGAATGGAAAAACTGGTAGAAGCCGACCTCGGGGAAGATCAGGTTGTTTTCCGGAGGAATGTAGGAACACGAGAGGCAATATTGATCCCACGACTTGTCTTAGAAGATAGGTTAAGGAAAGAGAAACCTACATTTATAGTATTTGTCGACTTAGTGAAAGCTTTTTATAATGTTGACTGGAATACTCTCTTTCAGGGATAAAATATAGGGAGCGAAAGACTGTTTACAATTTGTACAGAAAGGAGACACCAGTAATAAGAGTCGAGGGGCAGTAGTTGAGAAGGGAGTGCGACATAGTTGTAGCGTATCCCCGAAGTTATTCAAAGTGTATATTGAGCAAGCAGTAAAGGAAACAAAAGAAAAATTTGGAGTAGGAATTATAGTCCAGGGAGAAGAAATAAAAAGCTTGAGGTGTGCCGATGACGTTGTAATCCTGTCAGAGACAGCAAAAGACCTGGAAGAGCAAATGATTCAAATGGCTCTGACCACTATGGGACTCAACTTCTGGGGTCATCAGTCCCCTAGAACTTAGAACTACTTAAACCTAACTAACCTAAGGAAACATCCATGCCCTAGGCAGGATTCGAACCTGCGACCGTAGCGGTCGCGCGGTTCCAAACTGTAGCGCCTAGACCCGCTCGGCCACTTCGGCCGGCGTGGAAGAGCAGTTGGACGAAATGGATAGTGTCTTGAAAGAAGGTTATAAGACGAACATCAACAAAAGCAAATGAAATTCAGTCGAATTAAATTGATGCTGAAGGTATTAGATTAGGAAATGAGACACATAAAATAGCAGATGAGTTTTGCTATTTGGGCAGCAAAATAACTGATGATGGTCGAAGTAGAGAGAATATAAAATGCAGACTGGCGATGGCAAGGAAAGCGTTTGTGAAGAAGGGAAATTTGGTAACATCGAGTATAGATTTAAATGTCAGGTAGCCTTTTCTGAATGTATTTTTAAGGAGTACAGCAATGTATGGAAGTGAAGCATGGACGATAAACTGTTTAGACAGGAAGGAAACAGAAGTTTTTGAAATGTGGTGCTACAGAAGAATGATGAAACTTAGATGGGTAGATCGCGTAACTAATGAGCGGGTACTGAATAGAATTGGAGAGAAGATGAATTTGTGGCACAATTTGACAAGAAGAAGGGATCGGTTGGTACCACATGTTCAGAGGTATCAAGGAATCAGCAATTTAGTATTGGAGGGAAGTGTGGAGGGTAAAAACCGTAGAGGGAGACCAAGAGATGAATACACTAAACAGATTCAGAAGGTTGTAGGTTGCAGTAGTTACTCAGAGGCGAAGAGGTTTGCACAGGATAGCGTAGCATGGAGAGCTGCATCAAACCAGTCTTTGGATTGAAGACCACAACAACAACACCTGTTTTGGGACCAAGTATCGTCATCAAGCCTCCTAAGATCAAAAAACCGAAATTAGTAGTTAAAATATTCTCTAAAAAACCACAAAATACATTTCCCTGCGACAGAAGACGTATGCACTCTTAAAATATAGGCGTCGCCCATACCCCTGACGCTCAAGCTACGGTATGCATGAAATGCAAATTTCGGCCATAAGTGATAAGAGTAGCAGTATGTGCGTAATTTTCCTCTTGTTTAAAAAATTCTCAGAGTAAATCCGGCCTAAAAAGCAAAAATAACTTAAAATACCGAAAGTAAGAAGGAACAAAACAAAGAATAAAATTAATCCACACTGTAATAAAACATTAACGACAGAATCTAAGTTGCTAAATTTCCATTCGCCATTTGCATCCGATGTATGTCACTTTAAAATATCGATCAGGCTATCAATTTTCTGCTGCGGCCTGACATAACTGCTGTGACCGGGATAAGTGGGGCCGTGTTGTGTGCAGGAGGCCAGACACGGACTGCGCTTGAGTGGTCCAGCTTATGCCCGAAGGCGTCAATGACACTGTGGTCTCTGCAGTAACATTCTCTCAATACACAAAGGAGTGGGATACGGCATTACTGAGAAATGACATGACGTGCTTAAAGTTCTCTAAGGCTATAGATACAGCAATAAGGAATAGCTCAGTAGGCAGTACAGTTGAAAAGGAATGGCCATCAAAAATGGCTCTGAGCACTATGGGACTTAACATCGGAGGTCATCAGTCCCCTAGAACTTAGAACTACTTAAACCTAACTAACCTAAGGACATCACACACATCCATACCCGTGGCAAGATTCGAACCTGCGACCGTAGCAGTCTCGCGGTTCCGGACTGAAGCGCCTAGAACCGCACGGCCACCGCGGCCGGCGAACGGCCATCTCTAAAAAGGGCAATCATAGAAGATGGAAAGATCAACATAGGTACAAAGAAGGTAACTACGAAGAAACAATGGGAAACAGAAGAAATACTTTATCTGATTGATGAAAGAAGGAAGTACAAAAATGCTAAAGGAAATTCAGGAATACGGAAAGTCAGGTCACTGAGGAGTTAAATAAGTAGGAAGTGTAGGGAAGCTAATGCGAAAGAGTTGCATAAAAAATGTGAAGAAATCGAAAAAGAAATGATCGTCGGAAAGACTGACTCAGCATATAGGAAATCCCGTCCGGTTAGCCGAGCGGTCTAGCGCACGGCTTTCCGGAGTGGGAAGGAGCGCCTGGTCCCCTGCACGAATCCGCTCGGCGGACTTGTGTCGAGGTCCGGAGAGCCGGCCAGTCTGTGGATGGTTTGTAGGCGGTTTTCCATCCGCCTCGGCGAATGCGGGCTGGTTCTCCTTATTCCGCTCAGTTACACTATGTCGGCGATTGCTGCGCAAACAAGTTCCCCACGTGCGCGTACACCACCACTACTCTACCACGCAAACATAGGGGCTACACTCGTCTGGTGTGAGACGTTCCCTGTGGAGGTCGACCGGGGGCCGAACCGCACAATTACCGTGGGTTCGTTGTGTGGCGGCGGAGGGGTGAAGTGGACTGCGGTAGTCGTCGTGGGGTTGTGCACCACTGCGCTGCGGCGGGGACAGAACCTCTCCGTCGTTTCTAGGTCCCCGGTTAACATACATACATACTTCAAACAGCATATAGGAAAGTCAAAATAACCTTCGGTGAAATTAACAGCAAGGGAGGTATCTTTAAGACTGCAACGGAAATTCAACGATTAATTGCAGAGGATCGAGCGGATAGGTAGAAAGAGTACATTGACTCTATGAGGGGGAATATTTGTCTGGTGTGATAGAAGAAGAAACAGAAGTCGACTTAGAAGAGACAGAGGGTATAGTATTGGAGTCGGAACGTAAAAGAACTTTGGAGGACCTAAGCTCAAGAAAGGCAGAAAGGATACACAACATTCCATCAGAATTTCTAAAATCATTGAGGGAAGTGGCAACAAATTGACTATTCACGTGGGGAATGTATGCGTCTGGCGACATAGCATCTTACTTTCGGAAAAATATCATCCAGTTAGTTCCAAAGAATGTAAGATCTGACAAATGCGATAATTATCGCACAATCATCTTAACAGCTCGTGCATGCAAGTTGCTGACAAAATAATATACAGAAGAATGGAAAAGAAAATTCAGGATGTGTTAGATGATGGTCAGTTTGGCAATTCCAAACACTGCGGTTGATAATGGAAGCAAGACTACAGGAAAATAAAAACATGTTCATAGGATTTGTCCACCTGGAAAAAGCGTTCGATGATGTAAAATGGTGCAAGATGTTCGAATTTCTGAGATTAATAGGTGTAAGCTATAGGGAGAGACATTTGGTACATAATTCCAAAGAGGCAATAATAAGAGTGGACGACCAAGAATGAAATGCTCGGATTAAAGAGGGCGTAAGACAGGGATGTAGTCTTCCGTCTCTACTGTTTAACCTGTGCCTCCAAGAAGCAATGATGGATATAAACGAAAGGTTCAGGAGTCGGATTAAAAAAATGGTTCAAATGGCTCTGAGCACTATGGGACTTAACTTCTGAGGTCATCAGTCCCCTAGAACTTAGAACTACTTAAACCTAACTAACCTAAGGACATCACACACATCCATGCCCGAGGCAGGATTCGAACCTGCGACCGTAGCAGTCACGCGGTTCCGGACTGAGCGCCTAGAACCGCAGTCGGATTAAAATTCAAGGTGAAAGGATATCAGTGATGCGATTCGCAGTTGACACTGCTGAGTGAAAGTGAAAAATTGCATGATTTGCTGAATGGAACGAACTGTCTAATGGACACAGAATACTGATTGAGAGTAAATCGAAGAAAGACGAAAGTAATGAAAAGTAGCGTCAATGAGAACAGAGAGGACCTAAACATAAGGACTGATGATCACGAGGTAGATGAACTCAAGGAATTCTGCTACCTAGGCAGCAAAATAATCAATAAGGGACAGAGCAAGAATAAATCAATGGCAGACTAGCACTGGCAAAAAGGGAATTCCTGACCAAGAGAAGTGTACTAATATCAAACACAAGCCTTAATTTGAGGAAGAAATTTCTGAGAAAGTACTTTCGGAGAATGGACGGGACGATAGGACATCTGTCAAGACATCAGGGAATGACTTACATGGTACTACAGGGAGCTGTAGAGGGTAAAAACTGTAGAGGAAGACATAGATTGGAATACATCCAACAAATAATTGAGGACGTAGATTGTAAGTGCTACTCTGAGATGGAGAGGTAGGCACAGAAGAGGAATTCGTGGCGGACCACATCAAACCAGGCAGAAGACTGATGACTCAAAATAAATAAATAAATAAAAATAAAAAAATATCTCACCACAATTTTTTTGGACATTTATTAGTCGCCTTTCTCTCTGTCTGCCCATCTATCAGGTTGAAATTTATGTCTGTGGTCGCCTTTTTGGTGTAAGAAAATTAAGGTTTTAACTCAATGCAGTCAAATGATACGGCCTTTTACGTCATATATTTTCACGCAACTCACTTATTAAAACTTATAGGGTACTTTGCATTGACATAGAATAATGAAATCTGGCTAGATGTTAGGATTTACAGTATAAGCAAAGGAAAAATATCAGATTATTGTTAATTTTTATCACTTGAAAAATATTTTTTGTCATTTGTTACCTGATTTCAAACAGAAGATCAAAACATTCTCGAAAGTCTTGAAATTGACCAATATCTGGCCAGTCTCAACGTCGGCAACAAGAAAAAATTGTCGAAATTCTCAACTCTGTGGACGGATGGATTGTGTACACAAATAATTAAGTTTGTAAGGAACCCACAGATTGCGAGTCCTATTCTTAGTTGTCCAATTTTTGTCGACACATTTGGTAAGCTGAAATCCTCACTGACCGACATATTTAAATTTACCCTTGGTTCTATCCCTCCTTCTGTAACAGTATTACTCTGAAAGGCACTTGATATTTGTCATACACTCGGTTTTATCGAAGGAGATCCAGTGACTGTGCTGCTATCGTCTTCAGTCCATTGGTTTGTTCTGCAGCTGTGCCTAGCAAATGAGGAAAAATTGTGAGGAGCCAACTTTCAGCCAACTGCATCCATTTTCAAGGACTGCACAGTTTACTTATTCTGCAATATAAGGCTCCTCAACAACTAGAGCGATTTTATTCACTCTGATTCAGGACGTTTAAGCATACGTGGTTGTACGAATGAAGTTTATTAGTGATACTACCGCAGCAGAGCAGTACGTAGCAGTCACTTCAGAGCAGGAGACACAGTTTCATAAAACGAATAGAACTGCCTTACTGGAAGGGACTTTTAACGAAACGGAGGGCAGAACGGTGTGACATTTACCGTCGCCTCCTGTGCTTTAGCACCAGGCGTGGCTCCGTCAGCGCAGACGGGCTGTCGGCTGCCGTACTTGGAGGGCGCAAGGAGCGAAGGGCACGGCCTGACGCGGCAGCCCTCCAGCGCCTCACTGTTTGCTTTATGCTCAGCATCTGGCCTCGCCGCGTGCTCCGGCTGCATAAGCATCGCTTTGAACAACAGAGGAACACTGGACGAGGCAGGAGAGAAGCAAGTGCAACGCCAACAGTAAAAAACGCGAATGCTAATGAATGATGAGCGTTTTTTTTTAAAAAAAGAGATTCGATTTCATTTGTTAATTAAAAGATTTTACTTAATCAGCTGGTAGATATTCAGCCAGTCTGCATTTAGATCACCTACCAAGGTTTGTGAGGATTGCAAGATTACGCAATCAACTGGCCTGTCTTATACAACCAAAATAAGGCAAGAAGCAAGGAAATGTGAACACATACACACACACACACACACACACACACACACATATATATATATATATATATATATATATATATATATATATATATATAGGGTGAGTCACCTAACATTACCGCTGGATATATTTCGTAAACCACATCAAATACTGACGAATCGATTCCACAGACCGAACGTGAGGAGAGGGGCTAGTGTAATTGGTTAATACAAACCATAAAAAAATTGCACGGAAGTATGTTTTTTAAAACAAACCTACGTTTTTTAAATGGAACCCCGTTAGGTTTGTTAGCACATCTGAACATATAAACAAATACGTAATCAGTGCCGTTTGTTGCATTGTAAAATGTTAATTACATCCGGAGATATTGTAACCTAAAGTTGACGCTTGGCTACCACTCCTACGCTGTTCGATCGTGTGTATTGGAGAGCACCGAATTACGTAGGGATCCAAAGGGAACGATGATGGACCTTAGGCACATTACGTCCACATGCTAACACCTTTTTATTGGTCTTTTTCACTGACGCACATGTACATTACCATGAGGGGTGAGGTACACGTACACACGTGGTTTCCGTTTTCAATTACGGAGTGGAATAGAGTGTGTCCCTACATGTCAGGCCAATAGATGTTCAAAGTGGTGGCCATCATTTG
This sequence comes from Schistocerca serialis cubense, assembly GCF_023864345.2. Taxonomy (NCBI): domain Eukaryota; kingdom Metazoa; phylum Arthropoda; class Insecta; order Orthoptera; family Acrididae; genus Schistocerca; species Schistocerca serialis. The sequence continues at coordinate 754,593,691 of NC_064639.1, read as the reverse complement.
CAGCACACAATTGCAATCTCTGGCGTAATGAATGTCGTACACGCCGCAGTACATCTGGTGTAATGTCGGCACAAGCTGCCACAATACGTTGTTTCATATCCTCTGGGGTTGTAGGCACACCACGGTACACATTCTCCTTTAACGTACCCCACAGAAAGAAGTCCAGAGGTGTAAGATCAGGAGAACGGGCTGGTCAATTTATGCGTCCTCCACGTCCTATGAAACGCCCGTCGAACATCCTGTCAAGGGTCAGCCTAGTGTTAATTGCGGAATGTGCAGGTGCACCATCATGCTGATACCGCGTGCGTCGACGCGTTTCCAGTGGGACATTTTCGAGCAACGTTGGCAGATCATTCTGTAAAAACGCGATGTATGTTGCAGCTGTTTGGGCCCCTGCAATGAAGTGAGGACCAATGAGGTGGTCCCCAATGATTCCGCACCATACATTTACAGTCCACGGTCGCTGTCGCTCTACCTGTCTGAGCCAGCGAGGATTGTCCACGGACCAGTAATGCATGTTCCTTAGATTCACTGCCCCGTGGTTTGTGAAACCCGCTTCATCGGTTAACAGGTAGAACTGCAACGCATTCTCTGTTAATGCCCATTGACAGAATTGCACTCGATGATTAAAGTCTTCACCATGTAATTGCTGATGTAGCGACACATGAAACGGGTGAAAGCGGTGACGATGCAGTATGCGCATGACACTACTTTGACTCAGTCCACCGGCTCTCGGAATGTCCCGTGTACGCATATGTAGGTTCATGGCAACAGCAGCTAACACACCAACTGCACCCGCTTCTCCTGTGACGGGCCTGTTATGGACCCGTTTGCGTGCTACGACCATACCTGTTGCATACAGTTGGCGGTAGATGTTTTGCAATGTGCGGCACGTTGGATGCTCTCTTTCCGGGTACCGTTCTTCACACACCCTGCAGGCTTCAGCTGCATTTCGTCGACACTCGCCATAGATGAGTATCATCTCCGCCTTTTCAGAGTTCGAATACACCATGGTCACAGTTCCTACAACACTACACTATCACAGACGTCTGGTAACACGGTGTACTACAGTTGGTCTGCGTGCGGAGACGAATGCAGAATAACAATAGCAGCAAGCGCTACATGCGGACACTGCGACAGCTAGACCAAACCACAACAGTGCACTACAGCCACACTCGTAAACACGGTCGTCATCGTAAACATGTCCCTGCAGATGCTGCTCGCCGACCGTGGCCCGTGTTTGTTACAACACGTAACTGAACGTCGGAGGTTTCAAGCGTCAACTTTAGGTTACAATATCTCCGGATGTAATTAACATTTTACAATGCAACAAACGGCACTGATTACGTATTTGTTTATATGTTCAGATGTGCTAACGTGGTTCCATTTAAAAAAACGTAGGTTTGTGTTAAAAAACATACTTCCGTGCATTTTTGTATGGTTTGCATTAAACAATTACACTAGCCCCTCCCCTCACGTTCGGTCTGTGGAATCGGTTCGTCAGTATTTCATGTGGTTTACGAAATGTATCCAGCGGTAACGTTAGGTGACTCACCCTATATATATATATATATATATATATATATATATATATATATATATATATATATATATATATATATATATATATATATGCCAAAGAAACAGGTAAAGGGATGCGTATTCCAATAAAGAGCCGGCCGGAGTGGACGAGCGGTTAAAGGCGCTACAGTCTGGAACCGCACGACCGCTACGGTCGCAGGTTCGAATCCTGCCTCGGGCATGGATGTGTGTGATGTCCTTAGGTTTAAGTAGTTCTAAGTTCTAGGGGACTTATGACCACAGCAGTTGAGTCCCATAGTGCTCAGAGCCATTTGAACCATTCCAATAAAGAGATATGTAAACAGGCAGAATAGGGCGCTGCGGTCGGCAACGCCTATATAAGACAAGTGTCTGACGCAGTTGTTAGATCAGTGATTGCATCAACAATAGCAGACTATCACTATTTAAGAGAGTTTGACTGTGGTGTTATACACTCCTGGAAATTGAAATAAGAACACCGTGAATTCATTGTCCCAGGAAGGGGAAACTTTATTGACACATTCCTGGGGTCAGATACATCACATGATCACACTGACAGAACCACAGGCACATAGACACAGGCAACAGAGCATGCACAATGTCGGCACTAGTACAGTGTATATCCACCTCTCGCAGCAATGCAGGCTGCTATTCTCCCATGGAGACGATCGTAGAGATGCTGGATGTAGTCCTGTGGAACGGCTTGCCATGCCATTTCCACCTGGCGCCTCAGTTGGACCAGCGTTCGTGCTGGACGTGCAGACCGCGTGAGACGACGCTTCATCCAGTCCCAAACATGCTCAATGGGGGACAGATCCGGAGATCTTGCTGGCCAGGGTAGTTGACTTACACCTTCTAGAGCACGTTGGGTGGCACGGGATACATGCGGACGTGCATTGTCCTGTTGGAACAGCAAGTTCCCTTGTCGGTCTAGGAATGGTAGAACGATGGGTTCGATGACGGTTTGGATGTACCGTGCACTATTCAGTGTCCCCTCGACGATCACCAGTGGTGTACGGCCAGTGTAGGAGATCGCTCCCCACGCCATGATGCCAGGTGTTGGCCCTGTGTGCCTCGGTCGTATGCAGTCCTGATTGTGGCGCTCATCTGCACGGCGCCAAACACGCATACGACCATCATTGGCACCAAGGCAGAAGCGACTCTCATCGCTGAAGACGACACGTCTCCATTCGTCCCTCCATTCACGCCTGTCGCGACACCACTGGAGGCGGGCTGCACGATGTTGGGGCGTGAGCGGAAGACGGTCTAACGGTGTGCGGGACCGTAGCCCAGCTTCATGGAGTCGGTTGCGAATGGTCCTCGCCGATACCCCAGGAGCAACAGTGTCCCTAATTTGCTGGGAAGTGGCGGTGCGGTCCCCTACGGCACTGCGTAGGATCCTACGGTCTTGGCGTGCATCCGTGCGTCGCTGCGGTCCGGTCCCAGATCGACGGGGACGTGCACCTTCCGCCGACCACTGGCGACAACATCGATGTACTGTGGAGACCTCACGCCCCACGTGTTGAGCAATTCGGCGGTACGTCCACCCGGCCTCCCGCATGCCCACTATACGCCCTCGCTCAAAGTCCGTCAACTGCACATACGGTTCACGTCCACGCTGTCGCGGCATGCTACCAGTGTTAAAGACTGCGATGGAGGTCCGTATGCCACGGCAAACTGGCTGACACTGACGGCGGCGGTGCACAAATGCTGCGCAGCTAGCGCCATTCGACGGCCAACACCGTGGTTCCTGGTGTGTCCGCTGTGCCGTGCGTGTGATCATTGCTTGTACAGCCCTCTCGCAGTGTCCGGAGCAAGTATGGTGGGTCTGACACACCGGTGTCAATGTGTTCTTTTTTCCATTTCCAGGTGTGTAGTTGGCGCACGAGAGATAGGACGCAGCATTTCCAGGTAGCGATGAAGAGGAGATTTTCCCGTACAACCATTCCACGAGTATACCGTGAATATCAGGAATCCGGTAAAACGTCATATCCCCGACATCACTGTGGTCGGAAAAGGATCCTGTAAGAACGGGACCAACGACGCCGTAAGAGTATCGTTCAACGTGACAGAAGTGCAACCTTTCCGCAAATTGCTGAAAATTTCAATGCTGGGCCAGCAGCAAGTTTCAGCGTGCGGCCGGCCTTTGTGACAGAGCGGTTCTAGGCGCTACAGTCTGGAACCGCGCGATCCCTACGGTCGCAGGTTCGAATCCAGCCTCGGCCATGGATGTGTGTGATGTCCTTAGGTTATTTAGGTTTTAGTAGTTCTAAGTTATAGAGGACTGATGACCTCAGAAGCTAAGTCCCATAGTGCTCAGAGCAATTTGAACCATTTTTCAGAGTGCGAACAATTCAACGAAACATCATCGATATGCGCTTTCGGAACCAAACACCCACTAGAGTACCCTTGGTGTCTGCACGACACAAAGCCTCACGCCTCACCTGGGCCCGTCAACACCGACATTTGACTGTTGATGACGGGAAACATGTTGCCTGGCTGGACGAGTCTCGTTTCAAATTGTATGGAGCGTATGGACGTTTACGGGTATGGAGACAGCCTCATGAATCCATGGACCCTGCATGTCATCAAGGGACTTCTCAAGGCGGTGGAGGCTTTGTAATGGTGTGGGACGTGTGCAGTTGGAGTGATATGGGGTCCCTAATACGTCTAGATACGACTCTGACAGGTGACACGTACGTAAGCATCCTGTCTGATCACCTGCATCCATTCATGCCAATTGTGCATTTTGACAGACTTGGGCAATTCCAGCAGGACAATGCGATACCCCACACGTCCATAATTGCTACTGAGTGGCCCCAGGAACATTCTTCTGAGTGCAAACACTTCCGCTGGCCACCAAACTCCCCAGACAAGAACGTTATTGAGCATATTCGGAACGTCTTGCAATGTGCTGTTCAGAAGAGGTCTCCACCACCTTGTACACTTACGTATTTATGGCCAGTAGTCGAACACTACTTCAGACATTAGTCCATTCCATGCCGCTTCGTACTCCGGCACTTCTGCGTGCTCGCGGGGGCGCTGCACGATATTAGGCAGGAGTAACAGTTTCTTTGGCTCTTCATTGTATTTTATGCATGGACGCGTTCGATTTCTTCGGATTAGACATACAGTACAATGTGTATGCCATTGACACAAAAGTTTCACAGGCCACAATTTAACGACTCCGTGACAAGTATCAACATTTGTTCGACCGTACTATAGGATGTGAAAATAATTTTCACGCCCACATTACGTTGAAAGATAATGCCCAAGCCAAATTTGGACGCACACGCCCTATACCCCATGCTGTACTTGACGATGTGGCTGCAGAAATTCGGAGACCGGAAATCGTTGGTGTCTTAAAACCTATTTCAGCAAGTCAGTGGACGTCACCTCTATCCGTCATTTGTAAGATAAATGGGAGAATTCATATATATGCGGATTTCAAATACACGCTAAATTCACGGACATTCATCCCTACCCAATTAGACAGACGTATAGAGGATATTTTGGATCGCCTAGCTGGAGGGAACTTTTCCTCAAAAACTGATGTTTCAGAAGCCTATCTTCAGTTACCATTGGACGAAGAGACAAATAAAATTTTTGTTGCGAATAGCCATATCGACTTGTTTGAATATCAATGTCTTCCTTTCGGAAGTGCTTCTGCATCTGCATTGTTTCAAAAATTTCTCGAACAAGTAACACCGAAAGTGCCTTGTTTTAATTATCTTGGCCAAATAATCGTGTCTGGAGAAACCCCATAAGAACTCTTTAAAGAAGTGCAGTGTCTTTTTCACATTTTAACTGTGATGGGTCTCTACAGGATATGTAGAACATAGCATCGACGCCAATGCTGCTCGTCGTTCGACAAAACATTTGCAAGTAATTCAGCAAGTGCCATCTGCTAGGTATTTAAGAGAACTGCAAGCTGTTCATGGAAAATTGACTTACTAAATAACGTTCATTTTAATGTGGCGCAAACTGCCGCGCCTCTGAACCACCTCAGAAGTAAAAATGTTCCATTACGTTAGACAAAGAGTGTGACCAAGCTTTCAAAAAATTGAAAAATGTAGTGTTTCGTCAACCTTGCCTTATGCACTGCAGTCTGCTCAAACCACTTGTTTGCAGTCGGAACCTCGTCCCATTTCATCGGAGTGGTTCTGTCCCGCAAAATTGGCAAAACAGAATGCCCCATTGCATTTGATAACAAAACTTGAACAGTGCTCATACTACTTATAGTCACTTGGAGAAGGAAGACCTGGCTACAGTATATATGGCGTCAACAAATATATACATAAAAAACCAGTTCCTATTGTCAGCGTAACACTTCGTTTGATCTCAAAAATGATTATCCTGGCTAATATTTGTCACTCTGCTAAAGAAATCTCCACTTAACGTTGTGTAGAAATGTTGTCTGTAAAGTCGTGTGAGTGGCACTAAATTGCATATCATTTATCAGATTTTACACAAATGTTACATAAGATGGAAGCACTTTTATCTAGCAAAGGCAACATTTAGTCACAAAATACTACCCGCACACAACACTGACGTATGTCTCTTATTAAAATATTTCGTGTAAATCGAAATAATTAGGCCTTCATACATCAGCAAATAACAAATTTATACTACGTAACGTGCTGTGAGCACTGTATTTAAGGATTCAATCTGAGTTGAATTTTGTCTTTTAAAGTGGATTCGGGACCACTAGTGCACATTTACTTAAATTGATTTATATCTAACAACAATTATGTTTGTTAAAATTCTCGATTCAAAACTGCCGCGGGGATATTTTTGCTAAGATGGCGGCAGACAGATGATAGTAAATTTGTCTATTGTTATTCTCGATTTATTTTATATCAAGGTAATATATTTAGATAAAACTCTTTAAGCCTTTTATCTCTGTTCTTTTGCATTTAAAATCATTTTCAATGATAAATACCGTCATATTTTTTATACCAGCTACTAGTAAACTCCGCTGTAAGCTACTAACGCTAACGGCTGCGCTCCTAATTGCGGATCTGAAAATTAACAGTTAAACGCATTAATTAGAATGGATTACAATTGAAATAGATACAAATCCACGTCTAGACAATAGCGACTCTTTTTTTAAAATAATAATTAACAGTATATAGTAACAGGTTTTCTCTTTATAGACATCACACGTCTCACGTCCGAACAGTTCATCGCTTAGCACAGGAAGAACAACTGAACCACAATTATCACAGATAACAAAAAACGATTATAATTGTCGTTGTCTATGAATGTAGTTCTCTGATAATAGTTTTAAGTCACACAGAAATTAAATTATTACAGAAATAATGAAACAATTATCGTCACTTTTACACGATACAGTCTTTATATACGTTGTATCGACAATATTGGTTGAAGTTTGTACACTTAGTTCATATTAACATCTCGTGGCTAGAACATATTGTCGTGAATATTACACTGGTCACGGACCATAAGCCTTTGACTGCATTGCTAGACCCGTCGAAACAAGTTCCCGACCACTCAGCGCAATAGCTACAACGTTGGTCACTATAATTATCAAATTAAAAGTGTAAAAGTCCGCATCGCTCAACGGCGCACCACGCAAAAACCGACACATTTTCTTGTTTACCTTTGGCACAGAGGCAGCATACGACGCATTAGAAGCTTCCTGTTTACATTTTTTTTTTTTTTTTTTTTTTTTTTTTTTTTTTTTTTTTTTTTTTTTTTTTTTTTTTTGGTCGCGTGTCTACTGACTGGTTTGATGCGGCCCGCCACGAATTCCTTTCCTGTGCTAACCTCTTCATCTCACAGTAGCACTTGGAACCTACGTCCTCAATTATTTGCTTGACGTATTCCAATCTCTGTCTTCCTCTACAGTTTTTGCCCTCTACAGCTCCCTCTAGTACCATGGAAGTCATTCCTTCATGTCTTAGCAGATGTCCTATCATCCTGTCCCTTCTCCTTATCAGTGTTTTCCACATATTCCTTTCCTCTCCGATTCTGTGTAGAACTTCCTCATTCATTACCTTATCAGTCCACCTAATTTTCAACATTCTTCTATAGCACCACATCTCAAATGCTTCGATTCTCTTCTGTTCCGGTTTTCCCACAGTCCATGTTTCACTACCATACAATGCTGTACTCCAGACGTAAATCCTCAGAAATTTCTTTCTCAAATTAAGGCCGGTATTTGATACTAGTAGACTTATCTTGGCCAGAAATGCCTTTCTTGCCATAGCGAGTCTGCTTTTGATGTCCTCCTTGCTCCGTCCGTCATTGGTTATTTTACTGCCTAGGTAGCAGAATTCCTTCATTCACTTCGTGACCATCAATCCTGATGTTAAGTTACTCACTGTTCTCATTTCTACTACTTCTCATTACCTTCGTCTTTCTCCGATTTACTCTCAAACCATACTGTGTACTCATTAGACTGTTTATTCCGTTCAGCAGATCATTTAATTCTTCTTCACTTTCACTCAGGATAGCAATGTCATCAGCGAATCGTATCATTGGTATCCTTTCACCTTGTATTTTAATTCCACTCCTGAACCTTTCCTTTATTTCCATCATTGCTTCCTCGATGTACAGATTGAAGAGTAGGGGCGAAAGGCTACAGCCTTGTCTTACACCCTTCTTAATAAGAGCACTTCGTTCTTGATCGTCCACTCTTATTATTCCCTCTTGGTTGTTGTACGTATTGTATATGACCCGTCTCTCCCTATAGCTTACCCCTACTTTTTTCAGAATCTCGAACAGCTTGCACCATTTTATATCGTCGAACGCTTTTTCCAGGTCGACAAATCCTATGAAAGTGTCTTGATTTTTCTTTAGCCTTGCTTCCATTATTAGCCGTAACGTCAGAATTGCCTCTCTCGTCCCTTTACTTTTCCTAAAGCCAAACTGATCGTCACCTAGCGCATTCTCAATTTTCTTTTCCATTCTTCTGTATATTATTCTTGTAAGCAGCTTCGATGCATGAGCTGTTAAGCTGATTGTGCGATAATTCTCGCACTTGTCAGCTCTTGCCGTCTTCGGAATTGTGTGAATGATGCTTTTCCGAAAGTCAGATGGTATATCGCCAAACTCATATATTCTACACACCAACGTGAAAAGTCATTTTGTTGCCACTTCCCCCAATGATTTTAGAAATTCTGATGGAATGTTATCTATCCCTTCTTCCTTACTTGACCGTAAGTCCTCCAAAGCTCTTTTAAATTTCGATTCTAATACTGGATCCCCTATCTCTTCTAATCGACTCCTGTTTCTTCTTCTATCACATCAGACAAATCTTCACCCTCGTAGAGGCTTTCAATGTATTCTTTCCACCTATCTGCTCTCTCCTCTGCATTTAACAGTGGAATTCCCGTTGCACTCTTAATGTTACCACCGTTGCTTTTAATGTCACCAAAGGTTGTTTTGACTTTCCTGAATGCTGAGTCTGTCCTTCCGACAATAATATCATTTTCGATGTCTTCACATTTTTCCTGCAGCCATTTCGTCTTAGCTTCCCTGCACTTCCTATTTATTTCATTCCTCAGCGACTTGTATTTCTGTATTCCTGATTTTCCCGGAACGTATTTGTACTTCCTCCTTTCATCAATCAACTGAAGTATTTATTCTGTTACCCATGGTTTCTTCGCAGCTACCTTCTTTGTACCTATGTTTTCCTTCCCAACTTTTGTGATGGCCCTTTTTAGAGATGTCCATTCGTCTTCAACTGTACTGCCTACTGCGCTATTCCTTATTGCTGTATCTATAGCGTTAGAGAACTTCAAACGTATCTCGTCATTCCTTAGTACTTCCGTATCCCACTTCTTTGCGTATTGATTCTTCCTGACTAATGTCTTGAACTTCAGCCTACTCTTCATCACTACTATATTGTGATCTGAGTCTATATCTGCTCCTGGGTACGCCTTACAATCCAGTATCTGATTTCGGAATCTCTGTCTGACCATGATGTAATCTAATTGAAATCTTCCCGTATCTCCCGGCCTTTTCCAAGTATACCTCCTCCTCTTGTGATTCTTGAACAGGGTATTCGCTATTACTAGCTGAAACTTGTTACAGAACTCAATTAGTCTTTCTCCTCTTTCATTCCTTGTCCCAAGCCCATACTATCCTGTAACCTTTTCTTCTACTCCTTCCCCTACAACTGCATTCCAGTCGCCCATGACTATTAGATTTTCGTCCCCCTTTACATACTGCATTACCCTTTCAATATCCTCATACACTTTCTCTATCTGTTCATCTCCAGCTTGCGACGTCGGCATGTATACCTGAACTATCGTTGTCGGTGTTGGTCTGCTGTCGATTCTGATTAGAACAACCCGGTCACTGAACTGTTCGCAGTAACACACCCCCTGCCCTACCTTTCTATTCATAACGAATCCTACACCTGTTATACCATTTTCTGCTGCTGTTGATATTACCCGATACTCATCTGACGAGAAATCCTTGTCTTCCTTCCACTTCACTTCACTGACCCCTACTATATCTAGATTGAGCCTTTGCATTTCCCTTTTCAGTTTTTCTAGTTTCCCTACCACGTTCAAGCTTCTGACATTCCACACCCCGACTCGTAGATCGTTATCCTTTAGTTGATTTTCAATCTTTTTCTCATGGTAACCTCCCCCTTGGCAGTCCCCTTCCGGAGATCCGAATGGGGGACTATTCCGGAATCTTTTGCCAATGGAGAGATCATCATGACACTTCTTCAATTACAGGCCACATGTCCTGTGGATACACGTTACGTGTCTTTAATGCAGTGGTTTCCATTGCCTTCTGCATCCTCATGTCGTTGATCATTGCTGATTCTTCCGCCTTTAGGGGCAATTTCCCACCCCTAGGACAAGAGAGTGTCCTGAAACTATCCGCTCCTCCGCCCTCTTTGACAATGCCGTTGGCAGAATGAGGCTGACTTCTTATGCCGGAAGTCTTCGGCCGCCAATGCTCCTGTTTACATATTGATTCTTTTGATTCGCCAGCACTGGACTCTTTTCCAATTAATTCAAGACTGGACGCATATGGCACAGAGCATGAACAATCACAACGATCGCTGAAAAGTTACATTCACAGAAGTTGGCCGCGCTCTCTGAAACGTACTCCGGATCCCTTAATGCAAAGATACTTCGTGCAGCACAATAGTTTATCTCTTCCGAATGTTGGACCTCGCTTCACATGCCTAATGAACAGATAAGAGTGTTAATCCCAACCTCGTTGCAACGGCAGGTGTTATGTTTCCTACATGGAGGTCACTGGAGGACGTTTTGCACTAAGCAGCTCACGCGCCAACATTGTACGTGGCTTGGTTTATATAAGCAAATAGAACGTGTGGCGGCACGATGTTGCTGTTGCGCGTACAATCAGGCCGGTCTCAGAAATTTTTGTCCTGGCCCCGTTATGGTACTCCGTGGCAACGTCTCCATATAACAGTAACTGGTCTAACAACTGCGCCAGACACTTGTTGTCTTATATAGGCGTTGCCGACCGCAGAGCCGTATTCTGCCTCTCTACATACCTCTGTATTTGAATACACGTACTTCAGTGCATTTGGGCTCGTATGTGAGCGGACTACAGTGAAAGAGGCTTCGTTAGTCGTGTTTTTGTATTCTGCAGGTAAGCGGCACGTTCCAAACATTGAAATCCTGTCGCCATTATAGACAGTTAGACGCAAACTTATGTTTGCAAAGGTGGTAAGCCATTTTTCTCCTCTGTATTTAAGCAACGTGTCAGAAGGTCCGGTATCTAGTTGAACATGCACTGACTGGTTACAAATTTGATGTGTAATCCACATTTTGCGGTATGTTCGCTGAATTCAGTTCTTCGTTCCGTATTGTGAAAAACTGTTCTCTGTTTCCACCTGAGCACTAGGGCGCTCTCGCGAATTTCGATATTACGAGAGCCTTTTTGAAGTGTGTGGTATTCGCATTAAATGACTGCGTGTGCGTTTTCTGCCTCGTCGGTTGTCCGCTTTTAGAGCAGGAGGAGGCGCAGAATCCGAACATGAAAACATGACATTGATTTCCATCCGCTCCTGCTTTGCAATATTCCAGCTCGAAACGAAGGAGTGCTTCCTAGATTTTTGCCAGCAGACCGGTTTGGTATGTCCCGTGCGATGACAAAAACTGCATTCAGCTTGTCTGGAGAAGCAGTTCTTCCGATCGTGACTGACGTAGCATTTCACACACGAGCTCGCCGTGCACGAAGCTGGGGCAGCGTAATTAGCGTTGGGCCGGCGCGTCAAACGTTGTACGTAGTGTGTCCGGCCTCGTTTATGCGGTGCCTACTTCCGAGTGCTGGGACTGGGCTGTGGCTGGGTGTCGCACTGGGTTCAAGTCCGTTTATCAACAGTCCAGTCTGTCACGGCAGTCCTTTCAAAAGAATATTTGCCCATATTAGCAACAGATTTCAGGACTGTCTAAAGTAATGGTTCAAATGGTTCTGAGCACTATGGGACCCAACTGCTGAGGTCATTAGTCCCCTAGAACTTAGAACTAGTTAAACCTAAGTAACCTAAGGACATCACAAACATCCATGTCCGAGACAGGATTCGAACCTGCGACCGTAGCGGTCTTGCGGTTCCAGACTGCAGCGCCTTTAACCGCACGGCCACTTCGGCCGGCTCTAAATTAATGTTCACTTAGTATCAGTGCTAGCAATTGAACACAACCGTGATTTCTTCAAAATAAAAAAATAAAATAAAAAGAATCGCGAGGCGTCAACTGCGTACACAGCATCACTATGAAAATGAGAAGAAGGAAATAATCATACGAGCATGAGCTCAGAGAAATTGTCCATAATTCCATAGGCGATACATGAGTGGCGATTATAGTTTTCTCCAGAATTTAACATGACAGGACGAGAAAGAAGTAAGAAGAAAGTTGAGTGAAGCGCATGTTACAGGTAGAGATTAGCGGGAGCTGAAACATAGGAATGAAACCTTCTCAAACAACTGAAATCCCTGTCGTCAGTCGATGGCATTGCAGTATGGGCTTACTGCGTCTGCAATGAATCTGCGGGTTTTCGCCGTACGCTATACCGTTGTGAGCGCTGGCTACCATAAAGCAGGCTGTCGTATTGGTTGCTTGCGACCGCTGGTTTCTCTCATGCCCTGAGACGCGACCACGAGAAATTTAAGTCCTATAAACCGCTGAATCAAATTCCGGCGACTTGGCATAAGCCTAAAGTCGAAATCTGCTTGTCAAAGTCCCGGGTCGAAGTCTTCGTGAGCTCCCCCATTCAAAAAATACCACTCGCTTCTCCGTCAAGCGTCGGTGGTGCCGCTCATTGCACTTTATTCGGCCAGTCACCGAAAAGACCTAACCGTTCCTCCAGTGAGAGCGCTGGAATAGAGCCCGCTCTCTTCCACCAAAAATTTATGTGAGACTTTCAGTAAGCAATGCGACACATAGGCCTATTTGTTTCTGACTATCTTGATTTCATTTAATATTGACTTTATTTAGTATTCGAATACGCCGTATTATTCTTCACTCTTTGAACTACAAAACCATATTTTTCAACATAATATCCAGTCAGTGCAACGCCCTTACGCCACCTTACTCGGATGACCTATATACCCGCATGGTACCACTCTACTGGTCGACGTCGGAGCCAACGTCTTGCTGGAGCAAAGCCGGCCGAAGTGGCCGTGCGGTTCTAGGCGCTGCAGTCTGGAACCGCGATACCGCTACGGTCGCAGGTTCGAATCCTGCCTGGGGCATGGATGTGTGTGATGTCCTTAGCTTAGTTAGGTTTAACTAGTTCTAAGTTCTAGTGGACTAATGACCTCAGAAGTTGAGTCCCATGGTGCTAATAGTCATTTTTTTGCTGCAGCAACAGCCTCTGCATCATGCACGTACTGCTTCCCATGCAGTGCATCTTTCATTGGGCCAAACAGATGGAAGCCGGAAGGTGCGAGATCTGAACTGCAGGATGCATGAGGAAGAAAAGGCCAATGAAGTTTTTCCTCATATATATCTTCAGCTGAAGTTCCTCGTCCGTACAATAAGATGTACATCCATAAATCGAAGGTTCGTGTCCCCCTCTCGTGTACAGACTTGTGTGAGACGCTGCGCTTACACGTAGAAGGAGAAGTTCGTTTGCATTTTCGTGGCGACGGACTCGCTGAACTCTTTTCTTCGATTTCCTGAGGGTAGCACAATACATTTCCGAGACAATCGTTGCACCATAGGGGAGGACATCAAACAAAATGTCCCTTTGAGAGTCTCAGATCACCGTCGCTATGACTTCACCGGCTGAGGGAGCGGCTTTGAACTTGAGGTGGTGTGGCACCGCTTCATGAACTGTTGTTTTGTTTCCGATTCGAAGTGTTGAACACATACTTCATCGCCTGTGACAATGTTTGATAAAAAATTGTCGCGATCCGTCGCGTAAGACGTATGAGCTTCGGCACAGATGATCGTTCGTTGCTGTTTGTGGTCTTCTTTTAAGCGGCGAGGAACCTATCCAGCAAACACCTTTGAGTATCGCCAATGGTGACGTACAGTTGAGCAGCGAGTTGTTTTATTGTGATCCGTCGATCACTTCGAATGAGAGGTTCCAACTATGCAGGAGTCACAGCTGTATGCGGCCGGGCGGCACGCTGGAGATCGTACAGGTTTGAACGACCTTGATGCGATGATGACAGACGTCTCGCCCAACGGCTCACCTTGCTTTCTTTCCCTGCCAGGTCCGGGTATACCTTCTGCAAGCGGCTATGAATATCTATGACGCTCGGAGTTTCTGCCAAAAGAAATTCAATGACAGTTAACCACTTGGATCGCACCTCCGTTACAGCCGCCATTTTGAAGGCTACTTGTAGCGCCGCATTTCTGATCAGCATAATGTGTTCTCTTTGACAGTCGACTTGAAATATGCAGCACGCTAAATCACTTGTAAGCTGAGTGCGGTGACTCATATTAAATTTAAAAGAAACACTACACTCAGTGACAGACACATCGAAAAATAAAGTTAAGCAACTAGTTTTTTTTGTATTTGTTTAGGCACATATCTACAGTCCTGGTACAATTTGAAATCTCTGTGCCATTGTAGCCTTACGTCTTGCTAGAGAAGCCAAAATCAAAGTGGCACAGCCCACTGGTTTATTGACGAACAAGCAAAAAATTAATTATATTACCCTTTTTGTTGAAGTAATAGTTGAAATTGTGTGAATGACGCTCCTAAATTTATATGAATGTAAAATGAAACACCACTTCATGGTAATGGTAAGTATTATTTTACATCACAATCACTTAACGCTGGTTCAATGCCGCCTCGCTCCTGACAGGGTCCTCAGCGTTTCCACGTTGTGGAAATTGCTGTGTGGCTCTCACCCCATGCGTTGCAACATAAGTTTTCTGTGTTTTGAGCGTGGTGGTGCATCTTAAATCCGTTTCAGAGGCTCCTGACATATTCTCGTACGATGGTGCTTAATACGTAAAATATCCGGCGCAATTTTTGTTGGGGAAGAATGAGAATTTGGGCGGAAGCAGTTCATGATCACGAAATTGTGTGGAAATGCCCCTCGTTTCATTTCGTCCTTGACGACGTGGATACACTTCTCATGATAATCCGTCTCTCGAATAACGAAATAGTGGAGCTGTTTTTTTCATTTCGAAGGTACCTAGAAAGTGACGCCACGTCACTCGCCAACAATCAAGCCGGTTTCCATTCCCACTCCCGTCCAGTCTCAGGTATTGCACTGTATCCAATGTCCTTGGCATAATAGGACTGTAAACTTCTTTCCAAAAACTTTGGCTGCGGGCTGGTGCCAAACGAAGTCTGTAGTCAGTGAACCTGTGATCCGGTTACGGCGAGGACATGGCATTGTCAAAAGCGGGAATGGTGGGCTTACACATTCTGTGGAGAAGAGTACGTTACATCCTCGGAATGTTTCGGCCTCGGCGATCGGAAATTTCGCTATCATTCTAGGAGCAATTATGAAATACCTGCACCCAATATCGGTCACTCTGACATCGGGACACTCAACGCATGACCGAACTACACGAATCGTCACCCCTGACAGCCTATTCTCCGGCAGTGTCGTCTATTTGAAAATGTGTGAACCGCTGGCACTGCTGTGCGAACCGTTAACGGAAATTCCTCCGATATGTTGAATTACCTCTTGAAGCTTTGAACATTCCTACCTGATTCTTTAAGAATTAACTTTTTTCAGTTATGTATTTCAGCGCCAGGTCACAGAAATGGTACCATTACGGAATCCGACTCATTACTATATCATCATCGTATGTTCTGTTTAAAGAGAAAGGAAAAGGAAGATGCTAAAGTATTGGATAACTAAATTACTAAATCAACTTAACTCCCACGCACAATTTTATGTAGCTGAGGTTGTTACATAGTAACTCACCAACTGAATAATCTTAAAGAAGCGTTCGCAATCTAAACATATGTAGCCTCTGATCGTTGGAAATGAGACTACAGCTAACTAAGTAATAGCATAGTATTGGTTACTCTTAAATCACAAGAGACCTCAATGATTTTTCAGTAGAGATGCCATGAAGTAGGCCTACAGCAACAGTGAATCAAATCAGCATTTCCGAAACTTTCATAACAATCTACTATGAAAAAACGCGCCTTTGCTCTTTTCTTGTTTGATGTGGGCTGAAGCTTGTTCTATCTCCCACTGATGTCTAAGACAACCATGTGCATAGGTTTTACTTTTCTCGCATCAGATTTTTTTGTAAACTAAAACTTTCAATAACTTTATCTGTCGTCATCATCACGAGTTAACTGTTGCGCTATTAGGCCTAAGATTTTGTGTGTAGCTGGTCGAATTAAGTCACGTACACGTCACGAAATTGATGAACTTCCACATGCTGCTAGAGATTATGCCGGTGTTTGTGATGGAGGAACGTTAGTAGCGATGCTGAAAGTGCATAAATCGGATTACTTTTCTGTGTCATTTCAACACACATTGCCCATTTCCATGCACCGCTAAGGGTACAAGAACGATTACACTGATAAATATTTTCATACGATTTAAGAAGGCTACACAGAGCACCGACACCACAAAAAAACCATACTTTCGACATATCTGCATGTTCCAAACAAAGTCTCAGTGTGTTTGAAGAAATCTTATTCCATGCATCTACGTATGCGGATTCTGTCGCCAAAGAAGTCATTGAGGTCAATTGGTCCAGCATAGCCTAATCTGAGACACCAGCTATACCCTTAGTCGTACATAAAAAAGACGTTCTATACCGTGAAACCACAGAGGAACAAGTTGAGTTATCTACCATTGAACGAAATCGATTTCGCTTACTGATGTTCCTTCATTACAGATATCGACGCAACCTGTGGTAGCGTGTGGAATTTCCGAGACTTTGGAATGTTTCCACGACTTATTCCGGCAAGTACTACGTCAGCGTTGTGAATATATCTTTACCTGACGACGAAGGAAGTCGTTGAAGCAAAAGTACAAGAAATTCGCTACCAAAAACTAAGTTCCCAATGTGCAGCTCAACAATTTTCTGGTTGAGCAGTAGATGAAACATGTTCGCTTGCGAACATCTGCAGTTGATTAGAATCCCATAACTTCCGTCTGCGTGAAAAGTGATTTTATTGGCTGCAAGTGCTGGAAAAGAGATATGGTTTCCAATGGCGAGGCGTCCACGCAAGGGCCTTATCGGTCTTTTGCAGAGACCACTTGCTACTCTACGGCGTTTGTCCCTCGGTGCGGTACACCAGCGCTAGCGCTGACCTGGAATAATCCAAAGGATAAACACACTGCTCCCGTCGTCACGTCGTTTTTATAGCAGATATAATGATGCGATGCAGAAGAGATAGTCACATACATAACACTCTACGCTTACACAATCCGCACATTCATCTTGCCACCATTCTGTAAGTTTGTATGACTAACTATTTAAATGACAGTCACGCAGGGGGCATATGCTACTATTTTGCAATCAGTTTTGCTACGATCCACGTGGAATTTCTTATTTGCGGAGTGATATTTTTATTTTCTGGAGACCCTGTTTTCTTTTTCTTCTCTTGGGTTTCCTTTCTCCTTGTTCTTCTATTTCTGATCGACATTCTTCGTCATGAGTAAGGAGCGAGATATTTTCGATTTTTTGACGCCTCCTGCTCCTTCTATCAACTGAGGATAACTTTGACTGACGCCATGTCGGAAATGGGTGTGTGCACTTGCACGCTTTCGACACTGAATTCTACACTCATGCTCATAAATTAAGGATAATGCGGATACATGGTGAAACAACGCTCTCGTGGGCGGTTTGCGGGTTTAAATCACCTCGGTGTATGACCATGTGATGCATGTGATCTGTGGTCGTCGCGCGGTGGCGTTGGCAGCAGTCCACATACGCAGAGGTGTGTTGGTGCATGTCAGAGTACGATGCAGCGAGTAAGTGCGTAGACGTTTTCAGACGTTCTAATGCTGACTGTGTGTTGAAAATGGCTCAAAGGTCACATATTAATGACGTTATGAGTGGTAGAATACTAGGGCGACTAGAGGCTGGTCAAACACAGCAAGTCGTAGCACGGGCCCTCCGTGGGCCACAAAGTGTGATCTCAAGATTATGGCAACGATTCCAGCAGACAGGAAACGTGTCCAGGCGCTACAGTGCGGGAAGCCCACAGTTTACAACACCACAAAAAGACCGATATCTCACCATCAGTGCCCGCAGACGGCCACGGAGTACTGCAGGTAGCCTTCCTCGGGACCTTACTGCAGCCACTGCAACAGTTGTGTCCAGACACACAGTCTACAGACGACTAAACAGACATGGTTTATTCGCCTGGAGACCTGTAAAGTGCATTCCACTGACCCCTGGTCACAGAAGAGCCCGTAAAGCCTGGTGTCAAGAACACAATACATGGTCATTGGAACAGTGGTCCCAGGTTGTGTTCGTGGATGATTCCAGGTATAGTCTGAACAGTGATTCTCGCCGGGTTTTCATCTGGCGTGAACCAGGAACCAGATACCAACCTCTTAATGTCCTTGAAAGGGACCTGTATGGAGGTCGTGGTTTGGTTGTGTGGGATGAGATTATGATAGCTGCACGTACACCCCTGCATGTCTTTGACAGAGGAACTGTAACAGGTCAGGTGTATCAGAACGTCATTTTGCACCAGAATGTCTGACTTTCCAGGGGTGCAGTGGGTCCCACCTTCCTTCTGATGGATGATAACGCACGGCCCCACCGAGCTGCCATCGCGGAGGAGTACCTTGAAACAGGAGATATCAGACGAATGGAGTGGCCTGCCTGTTCTCCAGACCTACACCCCATCGAGCACGTCTGGGATGCTCTCAGTCGACGTATCGCTGCACGTCTTCAAACGCCTAGGAAACTTCAGGAGCTCCGACAGGCACTGGTGCAAGAAGGGGAGGCTATACCCCAGCAGCTGCTCGACCACCTGATCCAGAGTATGCCAACCCGTTGTGCGGCCTGTGTACGTGTGCATGGTGATCACATCCCATACTGATGTCGGGGTACATGGGCAGGAAACAGTGGCGTTTTGTAGCACATGTGTTTCGGGACGGTTTTCTCTACTTATCACCAATACCGTGGACTTACAGACCTGTGTCGTTAGTGTTCCCTATGTGCCCATGCTAATAGCGCCAGTTTTGTACAGTTCCACGTTGTGTGGCACCACATTCTGCAATTATCCTTCATTTATGAGCATGAGTGTAGCATCATCATAGAAGTTCCTGGCTTGGTTGCTTTTGCTGGACCATCATCTCCAGTTGCGTTATAGTCCTCCATAATAGGAACTGCACTTTCATCTCTTGTCGTTATACGAGAAGGCGCCAAATACTGGTACTGCATGGGCGCTATCTGTTAATCCAATTTTTTTATTGCTTTCTCTACCGTTGCTGACTGGAAGCAGAAACTGCTGAATAAACCGCAAAAGTGGTGAGAGTACTCTTGCACTAAGGTTCTCCAGTTGAAAAAGTATCTTTAATTCCCAGCAAGAGAGAGATAGCCGTTGGTGCGAGAACAACGGAGCAATGTGATAAATTAAAATGAAGCCACCGCTTAGTCAAAATCTCTTAAATTACAAGTCCTAAGACTAACGCACTCTCATCTGAATATCAAGGGATAATTGAAGACCACCAACGTTGTGAAAGACGAGTGAACTTGCGTAATATACACTGAAGAGCCAAATAAATTGGTACGTCTGCCTAATACCGTGCAGGGATCCCGCGAGCACGTGGAAGTGCCGCAACACGATGTAGCATATACTAATGTCTGAAGTAGTGCCGGAGGGAATTGATGCCAATAATCCTGCAGGGCTGTCCATAAATCCGGAAGAGTACGAGGGGTTGGAGACCTCTTCTGAACAGTACGTTGAAAGGCATCCCAGATATGCTCAATAATGTTCATGTTTGTGAGTGATTAAACTCAGAAGAGTGTTCCTGGAGCCACTCTGTAGCAATTCTGGAGGAGTGGAGTGTCGCATTGTCCTGCTGGAATTTCCCAAGTCCGTTGGAGTGCACAATGGACTTGAATGGATGCAGGTGATCAGACAGGATGCTTACGTTTGTGCCACCTGTTAGAGTCGTATGTAAACGTGTCAGGAGTCCCACATCACTCCAACTGCATACGCCCCACACCATTACAGAGTTTCCACCAGCTTGAACGGTCCCCTGCTGGCATGCAGGGTCCATCGGCTCATGAGCTTGTCTCCATACTCGCACAGATCCATCCTCTCGATACAATTTGAAACGAGACTCGTCCGACCAGGCAACATGTTTCCAGTCATAAATAGTCCAATGTCGGTGTTGACGGGCCCAGGCGAGGCGTAAAGCGTTGTGTCGTGCAATCATCGAGAGTACACGAGTGGTCTTTCGGGTCCGAAAGCCCATATCGATGATGCGTCGTTGAATGAAATGAAATTTTCACTCTACAGCGAAGTGTGCGGTGATATGAAACTTCCTGGTAGATTAAAACTGTGTGCCGGACCGAGACTCGAACTCGGGACCTATGCCTTTCGCGGGCAAGTGCTCTACCAACTGAGCTACCCAAGCACGACTCACGCCCCGTCCTCACAGCTTTAATTCCGCCAGTACCTCGTCTCCTACCTTCTGAGGTACTGACGGAATTAAAGCTGTGAGGACGGTGCGTGAGTCGTGCTTGGGTAGCTCAGTTGGTAGAGCACTTTCCAGCTAAAGGCAAAGGTCCCGAGTTCGAGTCTCGGTCCGGCACACAGTTTTAAGTTGCCAGGAAGTGTCGTTGAATGGTTCGGACGCTGACACTTGTTGATTTCCCAGCACTGAAATCTGCAATAATTTTCCTAAAGATTGCACTTCTGTCTCGTTCAACGATTCTCATCAGTCGTCTATGGTCCTGTTGTTGCAGAATCTTTTTCCGGCTGCAGCGATATCGGAGATTAGATATTTTACCAGATTCCTGAAATACACGGTACACTCGTGAAATGGTCGTACGCTAAAATCCCCACTTCATTGCTACCTCAGAAATGCCGTGTCCCATCGCTCGTGCGTTGTCTATAACACCAAGTTTAAGCTCACATAAATCTTGATAACCTGCATTGTAGCAGCAGTTACTGATCTAACAACTACGTCAGACACTTGTTGTCTTATATAAGCGTTGCCGACCGCAGCGCCGTATTCTACCTGTTTACATATCTCTGTATTTGAATACTCATGGCTGTACCACTTTCGTTTCCGCGTCAGTGTATTTTGGGACTATCTTTCGTATGCGACGGTCAGCCCATTCTGATTGTTCATGTTATCTCTACGTATTATTTATCGAAGAACCTGGCATGTTTTTCTGTCCGTATGTGAAGGCTAATCTCACGAACTGCTGTAGGTACTTTGATACCGTTTTCACTAATAGACAGACTCATTCAGGAGGGAAATTTGTGTATATAATCTACTAGCTTATCTTCCACTGCTTCACTCGTGTACACTGTTTGGTCTGCACGTGTTTTTTTGTTTTGATTTAATCGACTTTATATGGTGTTACATCCAGTGCTGGTGTGTAAACCTACAGACTATTGAAGAGTCTTTGCAGAATTAAAGTATTTCAGAGAGTTTGATTTAATTTCATATAGCGAGTTAGAAAAAGAAAGAGACAACTCGGATAAGTGGTACTATAGTTTACTGCGCTAGTCTTATACCAGGTATTGAATTCACTCATATCAAACGGGTACTCCTGTACATAGAATACCTTTTAAACGTGGTGTCTATTTTGTAATCAGTAATGATTAGTTTGCGTAGTAACCACAACAAAAATAATTTTATGAACATATGTTATACCTGAAAAATTAATGCATTAATGTATTAAAGACCTGTTTCCTTTTCTATGCAAGTCTGACAAAGCTAATTTGACGTGGTGACTGTCAAATTCAGTTTTGGATTTATTTCACAAACAGCAACCACTTTTCGTGATAATTAAGGCCATAGAAACACGGTCTTTTTCGAACTTACTTCGGACTAAAAAGCGATTCTGCTTTCACAATGAATTATTTTCATTAGACTTTTCATCCCGTATTTCACCCGTTAAGGACTGAATTGCTAAAAACACTGAAATACGTACTTCGTTATTTGTAACTGAGAAGTCGAATACCAATTTTTGTAGATGTAGCTTTAAAAATGCTTTAGTGGTTCTTTAATAATGATTTATTAAAAAAGTTCTGCTCACAATATTTGACCGAAATATCGAATACCAATTTTCGTAGTTCTAGCTTCAAACTTGACTTAACAGCGACGTATTTGAAAAAAAAAAAAAAAAAAAAAAAAAAAAAAAAAAAAAAAAAAAAAATCCATCCTCTATTTTATTACATTACGGACAGAATTTCCAGAAGCATGTACTTTTTATTTCCAGTTTTCCAGTTGAGAAGCCAAACTAAAATTTCATAGATTTAACTTGAAAAATGATTTCATAATGAAATGTTTCCGTAAAAACTTTCATTCCCTATTTCATCCCCTTAGCGATTTGATTTTCAGAAGCACTGAATATGAATTTTTTTTATTTCTAACCGAGAAGTCAAATATCAATTGTCATAGATGTAGCTTTAAAAATACTTTAATAGTTCTTCAATAATGATTTATTTAAAATAATAAATAAACTTTCAGTTACTATTTCAAACCTTTAGGGATTGAATTTCCAGAAGTTTTAACTTCCCCTCTTATACTGTTTGGTTGTTAATGAATTATGCTCAGGCTAGCTCGCGGTAGAATGTTTGCGAGGAAAGTCACAAAAAAGAATTGTCTTGCTGCACTGTATTTACGCCGAGTGCCTGTTAGTTGTACCGGCTTACTCAGATGAATATTTGCTCCCCGACGTGTACGAGCCTAGATACACTTAAATGCATACAAACTGAGATTATTGCCCTAATCATGATTACAGTCTATACACATCCAGAGTTTATCTATGAAAGTTTGCAATCTATGAAAGTTTACAATTCGCGTGAGCTAAATAGTCTGAATCAGTACGATAACTTCCTAGAGCGGCAAAAAATATCTATGAATGCTGCGCTTGTTGTTCTGTAGAAATCTCTGGAGTTTTTCTTAGGGAATCTCTCTTAGATTTGGGTTAGTTGGTCTTGTGTGAAGGTCCATTTGGTTCCTCGAATTATCTTAGTTGTAAGCCTTCTTTTTCCCAAAACGTTCTCCAAATTTTTCTT